>NW_027519125.1:0-17500 GCF_043159265.1 Tasmannia lanceolata
GTAGATCCCATTTATTATTTGGTCCAAGAAAATTCTCTTAGGGCCGATTTTAACAAATGAGTTGATTAATTCCAAATTCTGAAAAGATGAATAAACAGAACCATATAAAATAGACGCTATGAATATTCCGAAATAGGCTATACTGACTGAAAAAAATGCATTTGTCGCAAATTCATACCAATTCACCGAATAGTTCGAATTTTGATGTAAAAGGTTTATTGATGGGGTTAACCATTTGGATAATATATCCAAACCCATTACTCCTTGATCGAAAGGAATTCCTACGAATCCAACGAACAAAGTAAATAGGACCAACACAAGTAGAGGCAATAGCATTGTATTATCTGATTCATGAGGATACATGGAAGTATCTTTATTGTCAAAATGAGTACTAGAGGATCGCATTAGATTTCGTACATTCCCATCAATTTTATATGTCGTCTTCGAAAAAAAAGAAACCTTTTCATTCTTATTTATTTTTGATAAAAGCAAATTTCTGTTAACCAGTTTTGATTCTTCTTTTCCCCATATAGATATTGAATAAAACGAGCTATTTTGAGTGCCACTGTAATTTTGAAAATGCGCATATAAATACCCCTCAAAAGTAAGTAAATATGTCCGAAACATATAAAATGCAGTTAATCCCGCCGTAGCACAAGCTATTATCGCGAAAATCGGTGAATACAACCAACTATCATTAAGAATTTCATCTTTGGACCAAAAACAAGCAAGAGGTGGAATACCACAAAGAGAAAGTGTACCTAATAAAAAAGTCATTTTGGTAATTGGTACATATTTTCTTAAACCACCCATAAGAACCATGTTCTGACTCTTATCTGGAGAATATCCAACAATGGGTTCCATTGAATGAATAATGGATCCGGTGCCCAAAAACAATAATGCTTTCGAATAGGCATGAGAAATTAAATGGAATAAAGCAGCTCGATAAGAACCCATCCCTGGAGCTAACATAATATAACCCAATTGAGACATTGTTGAATAAGCTAAGCTTCTCTTAATGTCTCTTTGAGCAAGAGCCAAAGTAGCTCCTAATAGTACCGTTATTATACCTATCAAAGAAATGAGATTCATTATGTAAGGTATAACTGTGAAAAGAGGCATAAGTCGAGCGACAAGAAAAATTCCCGCTGCTACCATAGTAGCAGCATGTATAAGAGCCGAAATAGGGGTGGGTCCCTCCATGGCATCAGGTAACCATACATGAAGGGGAAATTGCGCAGATTTAGCAATTGCACCAGCGAATAATAGGGAAGCACACAGAGTAGCAAATAAAGAATTAACTCCATTATTATGCATCAAGTTATTGAAGATTTCGAACAAATCCCGAAATTCGAAACTACCTGTTATCCAATAAAGACCTAAGATTCCTAATAATAAACCAAAATCCCCTACACGATTAGTTACAAATGCTTTTTGACAGGCATTTGCTGCGATTGGTCGTGTGAACCAAAAACCTATTAATAGATACGAACACATTCCCACGAGTTCCCAAAAAATATAAATTTGTATCAAATTGGAACTAGTAACTAATCCCAACATGGAAGTATTGGAAAAACTCATATAAGCAAAAAATCTCAAATATCCTTGATCATGAGACATATACTTGTCACTATAAATAAGAACCATGATTCCGACAGTAGTGATTAGTATTGACATAATAGAAGTAAGTGGGTCGATCAAGTGTCCGAACTCTAAGGAAAAATCATTATTGATGGTCCAAGACCATAGATATTGATAGATGGAACTGCCATCTATTTGTTGAACAGACAGATCGGCCGAAAAAACCATAACTATACTTAGCAATGAAACACTGGGAAAAGCCCACATACGACGAAGATTTTTTGTTGCGGTCGGAACAAGCAGAAGTCCCAATCCTATTGACATAGTAACTGGAAGTGGAACGAAAGGTATGATCCATGCATATTGATATATGGGTTGCATAATCAAATCAAACTTTTTTTTTTTATTCTTATTAATTTTTCCGATTCACCAGCTCTTATCTTTTTTGTAAAGAGCAATAATCAAATAAATAAAAAAATCAAGATATAAAAACTCAAATATTATTTTGAATTCTTCATTATTCTGATTCTTTCCCAGATATTTGAAAAATTCAAATCAAGAAGTTACAATTGTTCAAATAACCAAGTTACTGCTTAAAAATGACTACCTAGTGATTAACTAAGATATTTATTGAGATACAGAATATGAGATTTTCAATCATTCCACTATTACGGTGATTTATATCCATATAGTAATAAGGAAAAAGAATTACACCAAAATAGTACTTGATTCTGATATGAATTATAGGATCCACCAATAACTCGACCTAATAAAATAACACCTAGTTATTTTAGTTAGTTTATTTGGAGTCATTGACTAATTCATTCTGGAACTGATTGATTGGCTTCTAGTCAAATAAAACAAACATATTTTATGGAAAATCCTACGATACTCGTCATTTCGCATAGAGCTGAAATAATAAATTACTAAAATGACCTTTATCAAGTAATGTATCGTTTAAGAGATTAACTACATGATCTCATTTGAATTTAAATTATGGGTACTCCATTCTCGAGTTTGATCAATTAATCGAAAAAATTTTATATTATTGTTTTCTTAAATTAGGTAAGGGTAAAATGTATGGGTTCTTAAGTTTTTTGATTTGATTTATTAAATGTAACATGACGATATATAAATAGACTGAGATATAAATTGGAACCCTTTTTTTTTTTTCATCCCTAGTTATACTATATGTGATGCGCACATATCTGTATTTTTTATGTTATGAAGGAAGTATCCACTATGGAATAGATATAGATAATGGATAGAAAGAACGATTTATTTTGAACAATACAATACATGTCTTTCACATCCAACTATAAAAATGAGAAACCTCTTTCTTTTAAAATGGCAGTTCCAAAGAAACGTACTTCTATGTCAAAAAAGCGTATTCGCAAAAATATTTGGAAGAGAAAGGGATATTGGGCCGCGATAAAAGCTTTATCCTTAGCTAAATCTATTTCTACCGGGCATTCAAAAAGTTTTTTTGTGCAACAAACAAGTAATAAAGCCGCGGAATAATCTGAATGAATCGACATGACTCGATGAATTGGATGATTTAGAAGATGAATAATTTACATTTTACATTAACGAATTTTGGAACTCATCAATATGAGATAGAACTGGATGTTGTGGTATGTAGAATAATAATTCGCCTGTCTAATTGAGTTCTAAAAACGATTGATTTCCGTTTTGTTTTGTTTGAAAAAAAAAAAAAGAAGTCATTAGATAGAAGATAAAGGTTTCACTTTTCATTCCTTATAGTATTCTAGAATGGTATTCTATTAGATTTTTATAATTTGCGAGATGGGGATTGTAACTTTCCCCATCAATTCGCTTTCACAATAACAAAAATCTCATTTTTATGTCGGATCCATGAAATGAGATAAATGAGAAATGAATCATAAAAAAAAAATGAGATAGAAAAAAAAGGACAATTTTTAGTTGTATACCTCGACTGAGGACATAACCCTCTAGTTCCAACTGGTCCAGGGGGACTTATACTCCGTGAAAATGATTGTTAAAACTGACACCATACCACTATACTAAGTTAAGTATTATTGAACGTTCAAATATTTATTTGAACGAGTTTTTTGATTCATCGATTCTAATCTTTCCTAAGATCGATTGGATTGAATCCATCAATCTCGACGATTGAACATAGTATGGGCTATTATTATTTCGATCAAGCCGCCATGGTGAAATCGGTAGACACGCTGCTCTTAGGAAGCAGTGCTAGAGCATCTCGGTTCGAATCCGAGTGGCGGCATCCCCTAAAAGGGGCAAGATAAATCCTATCTTATAAGGAATTCAATTCCTTTCCTTATTTCCATTCCATAATTGAGGAACACACACCCCCCCTTTTTTTTTTTACAAAATAATTTTTTATGATATTTGCGACTTTAGAACATATATTAACTCACATATCTTTTTCGATCATTTCAATTGTTATTACGATTCATTTGATGGATTTATTAGTCCATCAAATCGTAGGAATATGTGATTCATCAGAAAAAGGCATTATAGCTACTTTTTTCTGTATAACAGGATTATTAATAACTCGTTGGATTTATTTGAGACATTTCCCGTTAAGTGATTTATATGAATCATTAATGTTCCTTTCATGGAGTTTCTCCATTATTCATATGGTTCCTAAAGTGGGGAACCATAAAAATAATTTAAGCGCAATAACTGGGCCAAGTGCTATTTTTACCCAAGGCTTTGCCACTTCAGGTCTTTTAACTGAAATGCATCAATCCGCAATATTAGTACCCGCCCTACAATCCCAGTGGTTAATGATGCACGTAAGTATGATGTTATTGAGCTATGCAGCTCTTTTATGTGGAGCGTTATTATCAGTAGCTTTTCTAGTCATCACATTTCGAAAAAACACAGATATTGTTGTTAAAACCAATCATTTATTAATTGGGACATTTTCCTTTGGTGAGATCCAATACTTGAATGAGAAAAGAAGTGTTTTACAAAACACTTCTTTTCCTTCATTTAGAAATTATCACAGGTATCGATTGACTCGGCGATTGGATCATTGGAGTTATCGTGTCATTAGTCTAGGGTTTATCTTTTCAACCATAGGTATTCTTTCGGGAGCAGTATGGGCTAATGAGGCATGGGGGTCTTATTGGAATTGGGACCCCAAGGAAACTTGGGCATTTATTACTTGGACCATATTCGCGATTTATTTACATACTAGAACAAATCAAAGTTTGCAAGGTGTTAATTCGGCAATTGTAGCTTCTATCGGATTTCTTATAATTTGGATATGCTATTTTGGGGTCAATCTATTAGGAATAGGACTACATAGTTATGGTTCATTCACATTAACAGCGAATTGAAGAAGGGACTTGAAGAATACATGGGAACATCAATCTCCAATATATAACGAAAATTAGTGTGAGTTTTTGAGAACCATTTGAATCAAGTAGTAATTCAAATGGTTCTCAAAAACTCCAGATGTATCTGATTACAATTCCAATTCACTTCATTTTTTTTTTTTCAGTGTACAGCGACCGATTTTGTAAATCACAGGATTATTTGACTTTATTTCTTATTTATGAAAACTATTTATGAAAGTAATTAGATAGAATAGCTTCTACCTTCTCAACTGATAGTGAGAGAACGAAATCGGGATAAATACCGATACCTATTACGGGTAGAAAGATACAGATCGAAACAAATAGTTCTCGCGGTCCAGAATCCACAAAGTAGGAGTTTGTAACATTGAATAGTTTGTATCCATAGAACATCTGGCGTAACATAGATAATGAATAAATAGGAGTTAATATCATTCCAATTGCCATTACAAAAGTAATTAGTATTTTTGGCATTAAAAGGTATTTTGGGCTGGTAATTATTCCAAAAAAGACTACCAATTCTGCAACAAAACCACTCATTCCTGGCAGTGCAAGCGAAGCCATCGAGAAGCTACTTAACATGGTAAATATTTTTGGCATTGGGGTAGCTATTCCTCCCATTTCATCGAGATAAACAAGACGTATTCTATCGTAACTCGTTCCTGCCAAGAAAAAGAGTGCAGCACCAATAAATCCATGAGAAATGATTTGTAAAATGGCTCCATTGAGTCCCATATCAGTTATGGAAGCAATTCCGATAATTGTGAAACCCATATGAGATACGGAGGAATAGGCTATTCGCTTTTTTAAATTGCGTTGACCGGGAGAAGTTGAAGCTGCATAGATTATTTGAATCGTTCCGACTATCATCAACCAGGGAGAAAATATAGAATGAGCATGGGGTAATAATTCCATATTGATCCGAACCAATCCATATGCTCCCATTTTTAATAAAATTCCAGCTAGAAGCATACATGTACTGTAATGTGCTTCTCCATGGGTATCTGGTAACCATGTATGTAGGGGTATAATCGGTGATTTGACAGCATAAGCAATAAAGAAGCCAAAATAGAATATTATTTCCAATGCCGCGGGATACGATCGATTAGCTGATGTTTCAAAATTTAATGTTGGTTCATTGGAACCATATAAACCCATACCTGGAACTCCCATTAAGAGAAAAATGGAACCCCCCGCAGTGTACAAAATGAACTTTGTAGCTGAGTACAGACGTTTCTTACCTCCCCACATGGATAAAAGTAGGTAAACAGGAATTAATTCTAACTCCCACATGATGAAAAAAAGTAAAAGGTCTCGAGAAGAAAATGATCCTATTTGACCGCTGTACATTGCTAACATCAGGAAATGGAACAATCGCGAATCTCTAGTAACTGGCCAAGCCGCTAAAGTAGCTAAAGTAGTGATGAATCCCGTCAGTAAAATGGGTCCGATGGAAAGTCCATCGATCCCGAGTCTCCAGTGAAAATACAAAATATTTATCCATTTATAATCCTCCTCCAATTGGATTAATGGATCGTCCAATTGGAAATGATAACAGAATGCATAGGTCGTTAGAAGGAGTTCTAACAAGCAGATGCATATAGTATACCATCTCACCACCTTATTTCCTCTATGAGGGAGAAAGAAAATTGATGAACCCGCGGATATTGGAAAAACAACAATTATTGTTAACCAAGGAAAATAACTCGTGGTAAAGACAAGATAGACTTTGACCATAAAAACCCGCGCTCGAAATAATATATTTTCTCGAGTACGGGTTTTTGTCGGTAAAGAAGAATCAAATGGATTCAAGTAGAGTTTTACGGAACGTATCAATAAGCTAGACCCATGCTGCGAGTTGTCTCATGCCATAAATAAACCCGGACACTCAAGAAATCTGTTGGACAAGCGGATTCACATCTCTTACAACCTACACAGTCTTCTGTTCTTGGAGCAGGAGCAATTTGCTTAGCTTTACATCCGTCCCAAGGTATCATTTCCAATACATCTGTGGGGCAGGCTCGTACACATTGAGTACATCCTATACATGTATCATAAATCTTTACTGAATGTGACATTGTGTCTATCAATTTTTTGAACGTTATCAATTTTCGATCTGGTAAAATCGGTAGTAAATGAATCATATATTGTAGATACCAGATGAATCAGTAGTTTACCAGAATTGATTTTTTTTTAGAATCAATTTACCTCTGGATCTGTTTAGGAAAGAGGACCAAGATACTTTGATTTCTTACGTTTCAGCAAACATGGTCATACGAGTCATATATGCTAATTTTAATTGGTGAATATAATATTATATATATCTGTCTTTTTTTATATCATTATGACTATTTATTCAACAAGTTCGATTGATTGATACGAGTTGATTTTCTGTTACGATGGATCGACGAAACAATAGCTGGCCCAATAGCTGCTTCAGCGGCTGCAATAGCTATAACAAAGATCGAGAAAATGTCTCCTTTTAATTGTCGACTATCAAATAAATCAGAAAACGTTACGAGATTCATATTAACCGCATTCAGTATAAGCTCAAGACACATAAGTGCTCTAACCATATTTCGACTTGTGATCAATCCATAAATACCAATAGAAAATAAATAGGCACTCAAAATAAGTACATGCTCGAGCATCATTGACCAACTCCTCATCAATCTCGATTCATTTCAATATGAACAACAATTTCACTGATTGACTCGAATATAAAACAAGTACGGAACAAAGGAAGGTATTGGTAATGGATCGAACTAAAACAAAACCCTTTTTAATTTAATATATGAACAATAAATATATAAATTGAATTGAAGCAAAATGGATGTAATAACAATACAAGAAGACAGAACAAGGCCTTATTTATTTTTATTTTAAATTTATTTTAATTTTATTTTGGATTTCTAATTCATTTCTAATTCTAAGTATTTATTACTGACGAGCCATAGCAATTGCACCTATCAAGGCAACTAAAAGAATTATAGAAATGAGTTCAAATGGAAGATAAAAATCTGTTGATAAATGAATCCCAATTTGTTGAACATTACTTATCAGGTCCTGCTCTATAATCTGGTTTGATCCTGTAGTCCAAATAATCCCATACCATGACGTATCTGAAATAGTAGTAATTAGTGAAAAAAGAATACTTGTACAAACCAGTGAAGTGACCCCATCTCCAACGGTCCAAAGATAGAAATCATTGTAATATTCTGAACCATTCATGAACATCACAGCAAATATGATTAAGACATTTACAGCTCCCACGTAAATAAGGAGCTGTGCAGCAGCTACAAAATAGGAGTTAGATAGAATATGGAATAAGGATATACAAACAAGAACCAATCCCAATGAAAAGGCAGAAAAAATGGGATTGGTAAGTAATACCACTCCTAGACCCCCTAGTATAAGACCTGATCCCAAAAATACTAAAAGAATATCATGTATTGGCCCAGGTAAATCCATTATGTATAAAATAAGAGATAAAAAAAAGTTGAAATATTTCATGACCTTACTGACCCAGCCAGGAAAAAAGAGGTTACCTTGTTTTTTTCTTGTATATGATACGTTTCTAATTGAATCGTAATGGGGTCTGGATTGAGGTAGATACAGTTATTGGACTAATTCCACTTCTGTATCCGAAAGAGTAGTTCGGAGTTTGATATTCCGAAATCATCATGACTATATTCATATATTCTAAATCCAAATCAAGCCGCGATTCTCACCAATCAATAGTTATGATTTGTAGTTACTGACCAACCAAAATGAAAGAAGCTTCACTCCTTTAGATCAAAAATGAATCTTAGTCATTGGTAATCGTTATTGAATCAAGGGGTTTATCTGTGGTTATTTTAATTTGAGTCGAATTCATAATTGTTCGAATTGTGTAATCCCCAATTACTGACATTGGTAACCGACCCAAAGCAATTTGATTATAATTCAATTCGTGACGATCATAAGTGGAAAGTTCATATTCTTCAGTCATTGATAGACAGTTTGTTGGACAATACTCGACGCAGTTACCACAAAATATACAGATTCCAAAATCAATACTATAATTAAGCAACCGTTTCTTTCTAATATCTGTTTCCAATCTCCAATCAACAACGGGTAGATCTATGGGACATACACGAACACATACTTCACAAGCAATGCATTTATCAAATTCAAAGTGGATTCGACCACGGAAACGCTCTGATGTGATCGATTTTTCATAAGGATATTGAATAGTTATAGGTAAACGATTCGCGTGGGATAAGGTAATCATGAAACTTTGACCAATGTACCTTGCAGCTCGTACTGTTTGTTGACCATAATTCATGAACCCAGTCATCATAGGGAACATATCGTGGCTATCCATGAATAATTTGATATTTCTTTCTCTTGCTTAAGGGAGGTTATGAATCTAGAGTATCATATACTGTTACAGTGAAAGGAGTTGGGAAGAAGTTGTCAATAATAGATTACCCAGAGAAATGGGTAAAAGAAATTTCCATCCAAGATTTAATAGTTGGTCCATTCTCATCCTAGGTAAAGTCCATCTTGTTGTGATAGGAATGAACAGGAACAAATAAGCTTTAGCTAATGTAATAAGGATACCAATCGTTGTTCCAAATACTCCCCCCGTTTTATTTATTCCGAAAAGTTCAGGAATGAATATGTACGGAATAGAGAGATTCCACCCGCCCAAGTAAAGAACTGTTACAAATAATGAAGAAACTAGTAGATTTAGGTAAGAAGCAACGTAAAATAAACCAAATTTGATACCTGAATATTCGGTTTGATAACCCGCTACTAATTCTTCTTCTGCTTCTGGTAAATCAAAAGGTAATCTCTCACATTCTGCTAGGGAAGAAATTATAAAAACTATAAACCCTATGGGTTGACGCCACAGATTCCATCCCCAAAACCCATATTTTGACTGTGCCTCAACTATATCAATTGTAC
Source organism: Tasmannia lanceolata (assembly GCF_043159265.1). Lineage (NCBI taxonomy): Eukaryota > Viridiplantae > Streptophyta > Magnoliopsida > Canellales > Winteraceae > Tasmannia > Tasmannia lanceolata. Next base: position 9,906 of record NW_027519125.1, read on the forward strand.
TTGAACTGTTAGATAATCATAGTCGATGATAACATCACTGTTCCCATCGCTATTTCAGAACCGTACATGAGACCTCAGCTTCATACGGCTCCTCGATGGCCACAAATAAATCTAAGGACTGATTCAGTATTACCTCGGCATTTTTTGAGAGTGAATAGAGTAAAGATGCATCAGGGAGTCCCTAATTAGACCAATGGAATTCTGTCTGCTATAATAACAAATTCAAAGTGCTTCCGAATTGCTCTCATAATTTATTTTATAATTAATATTACAATTTATCTTTGTTCAGTAATAGCTTAATCTTTCAATAAAATACTCGTTGTATCAATAGATATTTCTACCCATATCTTTCGATTACGAAAAAGAATTAGACACTCTACATTAGTTCATTTCATGAATCATGATAAGAAGCCTATCTGTATTAATACGGATGGGATGGAGGAAAGAAAGAATAAAGAAAGATCTATTACTATTTATTTTTCCTATTGCATTCCATTTCTTTCGTTCCTGTTCTTCTTTCGCAGAAGAGGGGATTCTCAAAAAAAAAATAAAGGATTACTTCGTTCCCGATAGTCATTTCTTTAATCAGTGGATAGGAGCATACTCTGGATCGGAATCATGGGGAAGTACTGCTTGATCATTTCTACCAACTTAAAGCCCTCATTATGATTCCTTTTATGCAAAAATATCCCTTTGGTTTTTGATACCTTACATTATTTCCATGACGAATCCTTTGTGTACCTTGGTGTTCCTAACCGTCCACTCATTTTTGATTGATTCCCGATATGATAATGCATACAATAACAATTGTAGAAACTCCATACAGTTGATCTTTTGCACCCGCTTCAAGTCATGATGACTAATCAACCAATCTTGGGGTAAACAGTTTCCACCGCTTATCTTTACTTACACTTTCCTCTCGTACATAGGGAATGAGAATCAATCTTCTTACTGCGAATTCATAAGCTGTTTTGTTTCACTCATATAACCATCTCGTTTAGTTCATCAACCTAAATGGTGAATAAAAAAATCAAGATATCTATTCAATACATTCAACCTCTTTCCTAGAAATAAAGGAAAGAAATAAAAGTTAATGTTGCAACGAATCACACGTAGAGATATTGATAACACACATGGAGTTAATGGTATTTCATAACTAATAGATTGAGCAGCAGCTCGTAGACCACCTGAAATATTTATTATTCGATCCATATCCTGACATAAGAAGTCCAATAGGAGCAATACTGGAAATGGCGATCCACAAAAAAACACCTATACCGAGATCGGCTAGAACAAGGCGATAGCCAAAAGGAATTACTGAATAACTTAGTAGAATTGATATGACCGCTATGGATGGCCCGATACTGAATAAACGAATATCTCCTCTAGATGGGAGAAGATCCTCTTTGAAAAGCAGTTTTGTCCCATCCGCTAGAGCTTGAAGAATTCCCAAGGGACCAGCATATTCAGGCCCAATACGTTGTTGTATCCCTGCGGATATTTCTCTTTCTAACCACACAATCACGAGTACCCCTATTGTGATCCCCGATACGGGAGTAAAAATAGGGACAAGCGTCCCTATAAGGCCATAGCCTTCTTTTAAAGATTCCGATCTGGAAAAAGAATTGATAGCTTGTACTTCTGTCGTATCAATTATCATTTCAACGATCAACTTCTCCCATAATGATATCTATACTACCTAGTATCGTCATGATATCAGCCAATTTCATTCTTTTAACTAGCTGAGGAATAATTTGCAAATTTATGAAACCCGGTGGACGAATTTTCCATCTCCAGGGAAAAACACTATTATCTCCTATCAGAAAAATTCCTAATTCTCCTTTTGGGGCTTCTACTCTCACATAAAGTTCTTGTTTTAACAATTCAAAGGTGGGAGAAGGTTTTTTACTAATGAATCGGTATTCAAAATCGTTCCATTCAGAATCCTTTGCTCTATCAAAGCGTCGTACTTCTAAATTCTCATAGGGTCCCCCCGGAATTCCTTCCAGAGCCTGTTGAAGAATTTTTATAGATTCCGTCATTTCACTGATTCGTACTAAATAACGAGCTAATGAGTCTCCTTCTTTTTGCCATTGGACTTCCCAATCGAATTCATCGTAACACTCATAATGATCAACTTTACGAAGATCCCATTGGATTCCGGAAGCTCGTAGCATTGGTCCCGATAAACCCCAATTTATTGCTTCCTCTCCACCAATAATGCCCACTCCTTCAACTCGTTCCAAAAAAATAGGATTCCGCGTAATAAGCTTTTGATATTCAACAACTCCTGTTAAAGAATAATCGCAGAAATCCAAACATTTATCTATCCATCCGTGAGGTAGATCAGCAGCTACTCCTCCGATACGGAAATAATTATGCATCATTCGCATACCTGTGGCAGCTTCGAATAGATCATATAGCAATTCTCTCTCTCGGAAAATATAGAAGAAAGGAGTCTGTGCACCGATATCTGCCATAAAAGGCCCAAGCCATAACAAATGAGAAGCTATACGACTTAGCTCCAGCATAATAACTCTGATATAACTGGCTCTTTTAGGTACTTGAATATTTCCCAATTGTTCGGGGGCATTTACCGTTATTGCCTCTGTGAACATAGTAGCTAAATAATCCCAACGTGTTACATACGGCAGATATTGTATAATTGTTCGGTTTTCCGCAATTTTTTCCATTCCTCTGTGTAAATAACCCAATATAGGTTCACAGTCAATAACATCTTCACCATCTAGAGTAACAATGAGTCGAAGAACACCATGCATTGATGGGTGGTGAGGGCCCATATTGACTATCATGAGGTCTTTTTTTGTAGCCGGTACAGTCATATGCTTTCTTCCCCGATTCATTATTCCATGAATTGTTGAAAACGAAACAAAGTTCATCAAAATTCAAGATCTAATAAACCAAAAAATTCAAATGAATCCTCAAATTAACGATTTTTTGGCTCCCGAATATCCAACTGACCAATTAATTCCTTATAACGTACTCTATTTTTTTTTGACAAATAAGCCAGCAGCCGTTGACGTTTTCCCAGAATTTTTCGCAGACCTCTCTGAGATAAATAGTCTTTTCTGTGAAATTCAAAATGTGCAGTAAGTCTCCGTATCTTATTGGTGAAATTGAATACTTGAAATTCAACAGACCCTTTGTTTTTTTCTTTTTCTTCTTGCGGAATAACCGAGATAAATAAATTTTTTACCATAAAAAAGAATAATTCTTCTCTCTTTTTTTTTTTCTTTCGTTCCCACAAATATGGATTTTACCGATCAGGAATAATAATAAAATGATAATGCCAGTCATTTCGATCTGGTACACACAATAATCTGGATTTATTCATATAATAACTTTTTCTATTTAAATTGAATTAATAAATCCAATTTAATTTGTAATTTGATTCGGATACAATACATAGAAAGGGATGGTACATTTCTGGACCCACGAAAGAGAATGATTTGGGTTTAAGAAGATTCTGTTGATTCATTCCTAGGTCCAATTGATACGTCATTGAATCAGTATCATGTGTCAGAATGTAATGTAACACAACGTGTGTGTACACCTGTCTGTCTTCATATATCGGCTATGATACATGATGTATATAAAATGTACCATTAACTAATTCTGAATCGTGGATACATATATATTCTTGACATACTGAAACGACTGCCATTATTCGTATCAAACCAATAGCGATTCATACAAGCTAAATCTTCTAATCGATAATTGGGCCAAAGAAATAATTTGAATTGAATGAATTTATTTGTATCTGTATCAAGACACTTGTCCTCATCCAAAAATTGCCCAGAGTTCTTTACGTTATTCTCATTGAAAAATACTGGATTTATATCCACAATATTCTCATTACTGAAATTGAAACACATTAAAATTCTCAATTTTCTACGACGTCTAGGAGATAGAATATTTTCAGGAACAAGAAAATCATAATGATTTTCATCTCCATTCATAAGCATCTTTCCATGTTGTGCAATAGATCCATTGAAAGAATTCTCATCAACATATTTTTTTTCTCGACGTTCTCGATTAGTTTGGTGTTTACTCTTATGGACCAATGAAATGCCTATGGTTTGATACATAATAAATTGTCCATCCCGTTTTATAGACAGGCGGGCTGGTTCAATAATAAATATTCCCCTTTTTATCAATTCCGTAAGAGTGAGATCCTTCTGAATCAACATTACGTCCAGGCGCATTTCTCCTCTTTGAATAGAGGATATAGCAATTTCCCTTGGATTTATCAGTCTAAGCAGGAGGCAATATACCTTGATATTATTGATCATTCTTTGATTCAAAGAATCGTCCCATCTCAATTGAAAAAGCAAATATCTTTTTAGGAAGAACTCTAGTTCTGCTTCTCTGTTGCTCTTGTATTTTCTTTTCTTTCTCCTTTTTTTAATGTCTGATTCCGCGTAATCCTTTTCAACATTTTTTTTTTTTTTTGTGCATCTGATTCAAGATTCTCTTGGTTTCGTGCATCTGATCTAATATCCCCTTGGCCCGGCTGTTCTTCTTCTTTTTCTTTATTTCGGTTCTCTAATTCAAGATATTCTTTTTGATTAGATGATATACGAAGATCTTTTTTTTGATTTTCACTAATGTTTTTATTTTCACTAATGTTTTTATTTCCATGAAAATTTAAAAGAAGTAATTTGATTGGTATGATCCATGGTTTCATTTTATATGTATCATAAAGTCGCACAAATTCTGGGAAGAACCAAGATTCCAGATTCGATATGGGACGATATCGCATTTCTTCATTCATTCCCATCCAATCAAAAAAGTTTTTTTTTTGATTGGGTGGGTTGATTTCTTGATGAATCGTGAAATAAAAAAGATCTTTTTTATCAATTATTTCATAATCATTAATCCCATTCTTAGTATTTTTATTAATATTGGTCCCAGTATCCATATCGGTCCAGGTATCAATATCGATATTTTTTCTAAGACAAAAATGCAGAATTCTCCACTCAAAATATTTTCTATCCGGATTTTTACCCGTATCCATAATAGACTCTTCTTCTAGATAATCACTAATAGCTATATCCCCCAGTACATAACATGATTCGGGTTTAGGTGTGTTGTCATTATAGGGAATCTCTCGGCCCCCATTTACTTTTAACGGGGATACATAAATATATGAGCTCTTCCTATCCTCATAATTAATATATTTACACGATAAAAGATCATATCTGTAGTGTTTTTTAAATTTTTCTTTTTGACTCGGCAATGAATTCACCGCGCAATCATTTTCTTTCTCGTAATAAATGAATTGGTCTTTTTCTTTTTCATATGAATCCCATTTTTTGGAATCTTTATTTTCAATCGTACGACGATGATTGACTCTAGTTCGCCATTTTTTCGATACTAATCTAGACCATCTATTCTGAGATAAATTGTATTGATAATGACGCTTTAACCAGTTTTTCCATTCATTCATTCTGGAATTCGAAAATTTCTTATGTCTTGGTTTGAAATCAAAAATTCCTCGTGTACCCAAATAGTCCTTTATTCTATGCTTAATAAAAGGAGATGCGCCATGATATTGAAGTACAGATATCAAGTGATACTTGTTAATAACTTCTTGGTTTTGTGATAATTTGTAAAATACATATGCTTGGGACAAGAAAGATAAGTTACAATAAATCTGTGAATTATTATTTCGAATATTCGAAATAGAAAGTGACTTTTGGATAGTCAAAATAAACTGAGTTGTATTTTGATTTGTTTCATCAATTCCTTCTTTATTTGTTTCATTATTGTAAATATATTTATCGATAAGATTTTTTGTTGATTCAAGGAAAAGTTGTGTATTAATCCTGGGAATGTTAATGGCACATAGAAAGATATCTATGTATATTCTTTCAATGAAATATTTTATAAAATATTGCGATTTACGTATTAATCGGGCACTTCTTTTTTTTGATCTCTGCCAAATATGTTTCTGTGATTCCGATCTTTCATCATCAAAACTTGTCTTGTTAGGACTAATATTTATATCTGTATCTGTAGTTAGAAATATTTTTTTCTTGTCTTTTTTTATTTTTTCTATTTGATTTTTGATTTTGGTTGTACTATCAGTCAGATCTTTCATTTTTTTTTCTGTCAGTGAATAATTTGTCCAATCCATGGATCTAATTTGAATAGTCGAGTCGTGAGTAATCTTATTACTGATTATGAAATCTTTTCCAGTTTCACTCGGTTGATAGCCTTTCCTCAACCCAAATAATAAAATTGAGTTCACTTTTGTAAGCTCTTTCATTATTCTTTTTATAAATAGAACTATTTTGATAACCCATCTTATTTTTTCTTTTGAGACCTTTAGACAACATTTTGTTCTTTCTTTTAAAATTCTGAAAACTCGAAAATATTTTTTTTGAACTTTTCTCGTTTTTTTTTCGAGTTCTTTAAAAATGGGTTCAAAAAAAGAAGGTTCTTTTCGTGGAGAACCAAAAGGTAATTCAGTTTCCATTCCCCAGACCGTTAAAAAACAAAAATTTTCTATTTTTCCTTTGTTTTTCATTGGATCTCTATGATGAAATTGTAGTTTAGATCCCCGCCAAGGTTTCAGACAGAAAGGAAATAAGATCTTTATCTGAATCCCATCTGTTAACCAGTTTTTCGGAAATTCTGTTTCTGATAATTGAACACCATTATAGGTGCATTTAACATGCATTTCTTTATTCCACTCCTTCAAATCCTCGTACCACTCGGGAAATTGAAATAATAACATACGGCCAAGATTTTTAGCTATTATCAATGAAGGCAATATGATGTATTTTCTAAGAATCGATTGGGTTACTAACATAGAACCTCTTATTGCTTGAGCAAATATAATAGTATCCCAAGTTTCTGATATTGCTATCCGTTCATTCTCCTCTTTTTGCTCTTTCTTTTTTTTCTCTTTTTCTTTTGCCTCTTCCTCCTCAGAATCTGAGGTTTTGAGTTGCGGATCCTTTCCTATCCAATTCCTAAAAAGTGGATTAATCATTCCAGAGATATCAAAAGAGAAAAAAAATGTTTTGTCTATTCTGTCCAAAAAAAGCGGGGAATGCACATTTGTTTGAAACATTTCCCAAGTCACTGTTTTACGTCTTTGAGCGCGCATGGATCCTTTGATTAGATCCCGACGAAAATCCGATTGTTGTGAGTAACGTATCAAAGCCACTTCTTCCGCTTGATCACTATCATTATTAGTATTAGTACTAGTATGAGTATTGATATTCTGATCGTTATCAGTATAAATTACCACACGTTTGGCTTTTCTTGAACGAATACCAGGATCCTCCGTCGATCCTTCCTCATTTTCCGCCTCTTGTTCTTTCAAATCGTCGGTCAATTTATATGACCATCGAGGAACCTTTTTACCGATTTCCTTTATTCCAATGGATTTATTTCTAATAGTTTGATCGTTTGGATCAGTTTTAACTGCATCGAATAGAAATTTCAAACGTTTCATTTTATTTTCTGAGTCAAGTCTTCTTTGTTCGTCCAATAAAGTAAGTCCTTTCAAATTCAAACTAGGTCTTGATTCTTCAGCTAATTCACTGATTGAGTTCAAGGAA
>NW_027519126.1:17500-22138 GCF_043159265.1 Tasmannia lanceolata
GAATGAAGCATAGGTATCCTCCCCTTATACTTAGAATTTTATGAAAGGTAACTATCTCGGTTTCATTTTCATATAGAAATTCATATAGAATCTTTGAAAAAGATTTTCTTTCCTCCAAAAGAAAGAAAGGACTTACTATCTTTGGGATCTGATGCTACACCGCTGCTCAATACCTTAGTAGATCGACTCTATTACATAAGTTGATTCCTAACTTTTATCTCATATCATGACATAAGTAAGCAGTTCTTATTGTATCGGCCCCAAAACCTCGCTAATTGATCTTTACGGTGCTTCCTCTATCAATTAGATCCTTTCTTTATCCATAGAATCTAATATATAGGCCGTACCTATTTCTTCATATTTGGCTCCTATGAAGTCTCTTTCTTTGCTACAGCTGATAAAACTCGTTGCTTTGAATGATGCATATGTAGAAAGCCTATTTTTTTCTAGTATTTACTAGGAGGTTTGATCTTTCTTTCCTTCTTTCTATAGTGGAGATAGTCGCACGTAATGACAGATGACGGCCATATTATTAAAAGCTTGTGGTAAGAATGGGTTTCGTTCGAGTGCCCGGAAATAATATTCCAAAGCCTTCGTATGTTCTCCGTTGCTTGTGTGGATAAGGCCTATGTTATAGAGTATATAACTTCGATCATAGGGATCAATTTCTAGTCGCATAGCTTCATAATAATTTTGTAAAGCTTCCGCATAATTTCCTTCGGATTGAGCTGACATCCGTTACGGTCGTTCATTCTATTCAAAGAATCTCCGTTCCAGAAACGTACGTGAGACTTTCATCTCATACGGCTCCTCCCTTCTGTGCATAGTAATAAGGGGAATAATCCATGGAATCAAAAAAGATTGAAATATTCTCATTATGAACTGACAGGGGCTGGTGTTTTTACAAGAAATCTCTAGCCAGCCTTCCTGCAAGAGGTCTATATTTTCTTAACACCAACCATGTTGGTGCTAGATAGAAATGGTAACTCCAACAATTTCTTTGTCCTCAACGCCCCCTATTTCCAGGAATTAGTCACTTCAACGATCTTCGATGGTTATACGGGTATCCAAAGTACGAACGAGATGGATGTTTGTTGTCCCAACCATTCTTGTTAGTCCCGATCCCGATAAGGAAAAGGGGTAATTTATAACAAAGTTTTCGCGTTGTTGATTCCTAGGTGTAGTGCTTCTTCCTCTATGCCGCCTATTGGTCTGGTCCTAGTGGAGTCGGATTGACCTACAATACAGAACCTGTAGGTGTAACCTTTCGCTCAATACTCAAATCAACAATTGAAGCATCTGAGGCTGCATCAATCGGGGATACACGACAGAAGGAATTGTTCTATCTCTAAATTTCACCTTCACCGAGCATAGGTTTATTTCAAAAATCTTTTTTCTTTGTATTACGAATCATGTCTCTTTCTCGTAAGACTGAGGTCGGTAAATCATAAATAATAAATAAATAATAATAAAAAAAAATCAAATCGCACCATCTCTGTAATAGGTAAATGCCTCTTTTTCTCCTGAGGTTGTCGGAATTATTCGTAATAAGATATTGGCTACAATTGAAGAGGTCTTATCAATAAAATTTCCATTTATCCGAGATCTAGGCATGGTTAACAATCCATTCCATAATTCTTCTCATTACCCCTAGAGGGAAAATGATCCCACAAACAAAGGAATTGTATAGTACGAAATCACATAAAAACAAACGGACTCATTCTAAAAAAAAAGGTGTCGACCTTCCACTCAAATTGTCCCTTTGGGGCAGGGATGGATAGGAAATATTTGAATCCGATTGTATTTCATTTAAATTAAGTATTAAGTATAAATATTAAGTAGTATACCAATGAACGGAACTATTCCTATTTTATCGAAGCTCAGGAATCAAGGAAGTTTTTCCTACAGATTCTGATGACTCTAGAAGTTTTGATTTGATTATGATCCAAAGAAAAAAAAAATCAAATCAAATAATAGAATCATTCCATGATGAAAATAGAATAAGAATAACCATCCATTTTTTGTGCATAGTGTGTATACACCACGCAATCGAAATATCAAAAAAATCCATGGGACGATTCATGAATTTGTAATAGATTGTGGGGTAGCTCATGAGAGGAATTGTTGTTGAGAAATCTGAAACTAGAAAGGAATTTTGGAATTCCTATGGAACCATAATAGTCTAAATGTAACCATAGTATAAAATAGGGTCAGTTGACTTGTTCCAATTCATTGGTTTAATCCAGTATAAATCTAAGAATAAGACGGGATCGTCTTCTTGACAAACATGAATAGATAGATTCTATCTATTTTTTTTTAATCTTTTTAATAAGATAAGAAAAAGATAAGAAAAAAAATGTTTTTTTATCCCTCGATCCTCGAGGGAAGATCTTTCTTTAATGAAAAGTTTTCTATTTTCTATTTAGAATTGATTGGTCATACCTGTATTGCAATAATACAATAATATGAATGACTCGCTATTCACTCGGTTTCTGGGTCATAATCATAAGATTATGTAGGAGAGATGGCCGAGTGGTTCAAGGCGTAGCATTGGAACTGCTATGTAGGCTTTTGTTTACCGAGGGTTCGAATCCCTCTCTCTCCGTACCTTCACCTAATTCACCAACGGTACCGACTACAATGTATCAAATCAAATAACAATTGATACGAGTATTCCAATCGTACTTTATTTGATATAGATTCTCTATTCCTAATTGCTGTGGTATGGAAAATACCGGAACGGAAAGAATGGACAAGGAATAAAAATCTCACCGCTGATCCATTTGTAATACGTGAATGGGAGAAAAATCCGGATCAAACCTCTTAGATCTATTTACTTCGGCGAAAGAAAAAAAAGGGGCTTGTCCAAAGCTTTGTTATTTTAGTTAGGTTCAAGTCTGACGGGAATAATATTCTACGACTAGCAACTCATTGATTTTCAAACCGATCCACTTAATATCTATTATTTGATTTACTAATCCTTTATATTGGGATGAATAAAGACTCAAATGTTTTGCCAACTCCTCGTGGGGGGATGAATCCATATAATTTTGAATCAGAGCTCTGGATCTTTGTTCATCCCTCATAGTAATAATATCTTGGGGTTTGCAGCGATAACTTGGGATATCTACTATACGGCCATTAACTAAAATATGTCTATGATTAACTAATTGCCTGGCTCCCGGAATGGTCGAAGCCATACCCAATCGAAAAAGGATGTTATCCAAACGCATCTCAAGTAGTTGTAGTAAAACCTGACCTGTTGACCCTTTGGCTTTCCCAGCAATACGAACATATCTAAGTAATTGTTGCTCTGTCAGACCATAATGAAAACGCAATTTTTGTTTTTCTTCTAGACGAATACGATATTGAGATCTTTTCCCGGAACGCGATTGGTTTCTAAGATCACTTCCGGATCTAGGTCTTTTCCTAGTGAGTCCCGGTAAAGCCCCTAGACGGCGTATTTTTTTGAAACGAGGCCCTCGGTAACGAGACATAAAGACTCCTTAATTTTATTGAAATTTCATTTTACAGAATAAACCTAAATTAATACTGAACTAAACGATAAACGAAGCTAAATCCACTGAAGTACTACAAAGAGGAATAAGATGAATTGTATCAATATCCGTATTATTTTGTATATTGTATATATGGGAAGTTAAGGATCCTTTTCTTGATTTGTTCTGTATAGATCAAACGGCTCCAATCCGTTTTTTATTCTTTATTCATAGTTGGAAGTTCCCGCGACATAACATAATAGATCGGTAACCCGACATTTGGAGAAAAAAAAGGGGGGGGTCTTCTCAATATTCCTTGGTCTCAAGGAAAGATGATCAATCCTGATAAAAAAAAAAAAAATAGAACAAATAGAGAAAGCCGACTATCGGAATCGAACCGATGACCATCGCATTACAAATGCGGTGCTCTAACCTCTGAGCTAAGCGGGCTCATATAACAGAAATAGTGCGTGAATAGGAATTCGGGAAACTATTGGGATCTTAGTTAGCTATTAGCTATTAATAATTATTAATATTAATTATTATAAATTATTATAACATATTAATTAATATTAATAATTATTAATATAATATGAATTTTGATTTTATTTTTGATTATTTTCTATTTGATTATTTATTTTTGATTATTTCATTTATTAGTAGTCACTAGCACTAGAATTTTTTTTTTTCATTCAAATCAAATTTAAAAAACGCAAAATAATACTATATACATATGAAATAATTCTATATTCTATTATAGAATAGAATATAACTATTAGTTATAGCAGTTATAGCAGATTATATGAATTCTATTTCTATTAGAGTGTAGTTCCTAAGGAAAGGATAAGATAAGGATGCAATCCAGATCCTACTGAGATATTCCTTTTGTTTCATTCGGAAAGGGAGGAGATAGGACGAAAAAAAAAAAAAGAAGAATGAATATCGACCGTTCCAGTATTCCAAACTGCGCGGGAAAAATGAGAGGGGGGGGGAACATCTATATGTGGGATATATCCATCCATATTGAATTGCAGATACATCAATGATAGAATCATTTCTGATTGGACCAAATAATGGAATGGTCCTCCAATAGATATGAAAGAAGATGGGCAAGAAATAAAATAGGAGCAGACACTTTTTC
>NW_027519127.1:0-2500 GCF_043159265.1 Tasmannia lanceolata
AATATCAATGAACCCAATTATTGCAATTGCTCAGGATACCCTCTTTTAGCTTCTAGGGTCTATTTCTTAGTTCAAGATCCCTCTTACTAACTGGAATAAAAGAATGAGTAGATCTGTTCCGCCCAAAATGGAACGGGCTGGGGTTATGAACTTATAATCATGGAATCGACTCGATCATCAGATTATAAGTTCATTCCATACCGGACCAGACCGGAATAGGGTTATGTACATTCTTATTATGAGAAGGGGTCATTCGAGCGTATGTAAATAGATACTATGTTTACATATGGATCCCTACGTCGTTACATTCCATTTAGGATTAGAAATAGGCGTAATCGGACCTGCTTTTTACATATCTATCGTTATTTGGGTACCATATTCACTTCTTTGGGCTTCGATTGAATCGAGAAATAGGTTTGATTGTACATCTTTTTGATATATATATAAGGTATCCTCCGAATAATTCAAATCGAAGCAATTTGATGTCCGACTCGGGCCTATAATGACCGATCCATAGAAATACTCCAACACTCCACCTTTGTCATATATTCCATATATCACACTAGATAGATATCATATTCATGGAATACGATTCACTTTCAAGATGCCTTGATGGTGAAATGGTAGACACGCGAGACTCAAAATCTCGTGCTTAAGAGCGTGGAGGTTCGAGTCCTCTTCAAGGCATAATATTGAAAATGCTCATTGAATGAGCATTCTCAATAACAGATCTCGGATCTAATCGATATTGATATACCGAGTATCTGTTGATACGAAGTATTCCGGCATCCCCACGATCCGAGTCCGGGCTGTTGGAATTGGAATAGGTTCGGCAGCGGATCACGAAATCTTGGCGATTTTCTCTATCTAATGAATGAGGAGTCCGTTTTGAAATCGTCCGCCCTGCACCCACCCCCCGAGTCTATGCTTCAACAGGAATCACACAAGGGTAGATTGATACAATAGAAACCTCTGGTAAAATGCCCGCCCGTCACGTCACCCAGCAGATAAAGTATATTACATAGTCCGTTTTAGGGATTGGCGACTTCCCCATTCAGTGACTTTGGCACTGGACGTTCCCAAAATGGGTACTATCGGGTCGGGTGAATTAGATAATAGACGTCTGTTGGCATTCCAGCCTTCCTTCTCCTTTCAGGGCCTATCCGAAAGAGAATCCAGTACCTCTTGGTCGGGAATATCTGAATAGGACGAACCGGCCCCCGTGGATATCTTTGCTTCGGAACAAAACAATTCGAATTAGGCTCGGTCAACTGGAATGTGTATTCTCCATATAGGAGATCTTCCAATTGAGAAGATCCATCGACCTGAGACGAAGAGAAAGGTCTATCTATTTTATTTAGTTATTCAGTTAAACCAATGATTCGTTATTGGAGCAGATAGCAAGAACCATTTCATCGGACATGCGTCTTTTTTATTTTCCAATGAATTTACATCTTTCATTAATGGAAATTGTTTGATGTAGTGAGTAATAGGCTCTGGTTGTTCGCCGTTCAAGAATTCTTGTTTAGGCAGTTCATACCATCCATACATAGTGTTTTGATCTAAGATTTCAATTCTTCCATGTTTCAGCAGTAGCATATTGTTCCATGGAGCTAAGGTCCAAAGGAATAAACAAGTGTTTCCACGACTCTACCACCCGGTCAATTCTGTTCCACTTAATCCCTCTTTCATGGCCACATATCTTTCCGGCTAAGGAATGGGAAATCTTTCTCCTGTTACATGAATCAAATGTTTCATTTCATCCGGGAAAAGCCATCTCTTTCTCAACAATGCCTTTGTCATTTGATCCAATAGCGTTCCGTTAGATAGGAACAGATTTGATAAATACTGATAACTCTCGGATGGAGTATTAGAACGGAAAGATCCATTAGATAATGAACTATTGGTTCTAAGCCATCTCTGGCGATGAATCAACAATTCGAAGTGCTTTTCTTGCGTATTCTTGATGAACCAGCGTTTATATATAGATGTAGGAGGATTTGTTTGGGAAGTAATAAGCCCCTTTGACATCTCTTCATCTGCAAAGAATTCTCGACGTGAAAACACAGAGACAAAGGGCTGATCTTTGAATAGGAAAAAGAATGGATCTGCAGGGTCCCAAATGAATTGGCTTATTCGAAAAAAGCCTTGTTCTTTGGAAGATCTATCTCGTGTCTGGTACTGCATGGTTCCACTCTGCAAGAACTCCGAATCATTCTCTTGAAGCTCATCCTCTTTATGATAAATGATCCGCTTGCCCCGAAATGACCTGGCCCAATAGGGAAATCCCAATTCATTGGGCCTTTCGATACAATCAAATAGATTGCCACAAGGGCGCCATATTCTAGGAGCCCAAACTATGTGATTGAATAAATCCTCCTCTATCTGTTGCGGGTCGAGGGCTCCTTCTCCTTCCCCTTCTTCAAACTCCGATTCGTATTTTTCGTATAGAAATCTCTGATCAACGATAGAACAAGATCCATTTTGCATCATATCTAAC
>NW_027519127.1:15000-22500 GCF_043159265.1 Tasmannia lanceolata
GGTAATCATTCGAATTAAGAACAAAAGCTCGTTACTTTTGGTTTCCCTATAATTGGAGCGATAGAGCCCTATCCATTTATTCACTCGATCCAATGGTGAATTGGTTTGGTCCCGTTCCAAGAATCAAAACAAGATTTTGTACCGATTCGGTAAGGATAAAGTATTATCAACAAAATTCTCCATTGATACGACATGCTATTTTTTCCATTCATTCCCTTTCAGGATCAGTCGTGGTCTTACAAACTATACCAATGGTATGGACGAATCCCTTGCTTCATCCAAATGTGTAAAAGATCATAGCCGCACTTAAAAGCCGAGTACTCTACCGTTGAGTTAGCAACCCGGAAAAATATGGTGTGTAGATACGATCGGAATAAAAATAAAACTCAAACCAAGAGATTGGGATTGGATTGCTCGACCCCGTCAAAACATTGAACTAGTAACAAACAAATCTAAAAGAAAATTTGATGATCAATTATGAACATCAAAATGAACAGATTAGATGAAAATACAACGAATTCCCGGATCAATATAGATGGATGCCAAAATTTATGGATCATCCATATTTTTATCAATATTTTTTTTTTTCATTTTTCATTAAGAAGATACTTCTTGTGTCGCAGCGAATCTGGCGAACTCACCATTTGAGTGAAATTGAAATAAAGTAAAGAAATAAAGAAACAAACTTATGAGGCTGGGATAAATGGATCTATTTATCCACGATCAAATTATATTTGATCGATACAACATTGTCAATATGAATTGAATGTTGGTTGAGAAAACAAATTCAATTAAAGAAAATAAGTACTTGTGTTGGATTGACACTACACAGATCAGAAATGAAGTGTGGATGGGGGAATAAATAAGAAAAAAAAAAAAGTAGGAAAAAAATCTCTAGTTTATTCAATAGAGGTACAATAAACAAGATTGACCCCTTGTTTGTTGGTGGAGTCCCAACGAAAACAATCCGATTGATGGTAATCCCATACCATCATTTTCTAGATCCGATTATTTCATCTATTCACTCGAGATTTTTTTTTCTATCTGTCTCATATCAATAAAAAAAGATTTTTTTTCGTTATCGTTATCTGATATGGGATTATAGAGGAGCAATAGTGAATAGGTATGAATAGAGTAAGAAAAATCGGAGTGGTGGAGAAAGAATTACACAAAGCTCGATAAGATACTGGGCACCCCCCTTTTTTGTTTATTTCATTTATTTCATTTCGTTTGATTAATTCGAAGTTCCTTAAAGACCTCTGCCTTCTTTGAAATATCATGAACAGTTCCTGTAGGTTGAGCGCCTTTTTCAAGGAAATATAGAATAGCAGGAACGTTTGAATAAGTTTGATTCTTTATCGGATCGTAAAAACCCACTTTACGAAGATCTCTTCCTTCTCTTTGGGATCGAACATCAATCGCAATGATTCGATAGATGACTCATTGGGATAGATATAGATGAACAATGCCCCCCCTAGAAACGTATAGGAGGTTTTCTCCTCATACGGCTCGAGAAAGAATGATTCGAGTTTGAATTTATGCTATGCATATCATATAGTGACAAATGTATCCATAAAATCATCAATTAGACTATAAGTTGAGTCGTTTTTTTTGTTCTTCCTTCCTTTCCTTTCCTGAAAAAAAAAAAGAAATATCATTCGTACTCATAACTCAAGTTGGGCAATTCTCAAAGAGCTTAAAGGGAAATCCTTGGACATTTGTTGAGCCGTCTCTAACCTCTTTTATTTGTCCCGCCTAGAATCTCTTTTTCTTCCTCATTCTGATCTAGTTCCAGTTGTTGAGACAATTGAAAATGGTGTTTCCTTGTTCCGGTATCCTTTATCTTTGCTTTGAATCATTGGGTTTAGACATTACTTCGGTGATCCTTAATCGTTTCAAAATGGTCGCAACATACCTTTTGTTATTTCTTTCTATTGAAAGAATCATACGAACGATTGATTCCCCTGTAATACACTTTTGATCAAAATAGTTTTACCAATTCCGGCAAATTTTACTTTGTTTTTTTTTATTCGAAACTTGTTGGAATTTGAACCTTTGGATTTCTATATCGAAGATATACTTACGAAGTTGTTCCAACTTATTGATTGGCACTAACCCTAGATCCTTCCCCTTGATAAATGAATCAATACTTTATACTCGAGCTACATCATGTACTATTTACAACCCCCAATTTTGGGGGGTCCTAGTAGAACAGAACAAACTATGTCGAGCCAAGAGCATCTTCATTGATATATAAAATGGTGGATGCAAGAATCCACAGCCGATCATGTCTTTCAAGTCGCACGTTGCTTTCTACCACATCGTTTCAAACGAAGTTTTACCATAACATTCCTCTAATTTTGAACCGGTATGGAATTGATTCAATATGGAATCCGGAATAGTCATTGGCTCAATCGGTACGCTCAATCGGTACACAGCAGTCCATACTTTTATATTTATATATATATAAATTATATATATAAATAGATATTTATATCTATATTTTGATTTTGATATATATTTTGATATCTATATTATAGATATTTTGATATATATATGGATGGATAGGTATTCATCTAGAGAAGGCCCCACAAGCAAAGACAAAGATTCAATCTTACCCCATATTCGACCGTATGAATGAAACACATTTCTAAAAAAGACGAATAAACGAATTACTTAACACTTCTTTACATCTACATCTTCAACAGATTGTTCGGGACAATCAATCATGAAGGATCCAACTCTTTCTCGAACAACTAAATTAAAGAAAGGTCTTTAATTAGATTCTCAATACTCAATACCGGAACAAAATAAGTCATTAGCCAAATAAGCTATTCCAATGACTCGGAAAAGTCGCAAATGAATCGATTATAGACTAGGTTCATCAATCTCGCGCTTCTTCAAGTATCTAAGGATTGATAAAGGAATCATGAAAAAAGGTTTCAAGAATTTCCTACTTCGACATCATAATTTCCTACTTCGACATCATTATCATTAATGGAAATAAGTTTTCCTGTAATGACTAAATTTGATCATCATAAGACATAAGAGAAATCCATGTTCCTTTTCCAATTGAATCATTAATGATTTAAAGCAGGTAGATGGATCGAGAAACAAATTCAATTTATTTGTTTTCATGGGGATGGGATGGATGGAAAAAAGCTCTCATGTAAGATAAGATTAAGGTTGTTATTCTTCCATCTGATTGATAAAACCAGAACCGTAGGAGTATGATCTTTCCGTATCCATCAGATACACAGAACAATTGTCAACGGGAGTAATCATAGATATTTAAGGTAAGGTATCAAAGATCTTTTTCACCGCAGCCGAAATACCGGTATCACTGAAATAGAACAAACAATAACAATACATGTAGGCATGGTTCATTTTATACAGATTTTGCTTTACTTTAGGTTTAGTAACCCTTCCATAAATTCTATCAAGTCAAAAGTAAAGTGAATGGAATATATGAATCTTCCTCCCAATCACTACATTGACTTCCAATTATTTATTGTAGCCAGATGCAAAAAAAAAAAAAGCAATTAGGCTCAAAGAAAAAAAATCTGTTCCATATTGCACTTTATTGTTTATTAATGAGATCCGGACGACACAGATATTGAAAAATTGATACCTTCCATTGCCGATTAACTCGAATTCTATGGGGATCATGAATCATACCCCAAGACAATCAAATAATAAAAGATCCTCTTGCGGTATGTTATATTATCTTGTATAGGTACAAAGCAAAATGGGTCCAGATCAATTCGTTGTTCTTAATTTTGATTTTACCCCACCCACACCCAGTCTTAAGAACTTTAATCCCAGTGATGTAATTAGTCCCAAGAACTCCCTCCTGTTTAGGATTCAGGATCCACATAGAATTAGTCATTTTGACTAACATGTTTAGTTTCGAAAAAATAGAGATCTTATCTTTCGCATTTCAACTTAGAATGCATCATGTGAGAATCAAAATATAATAGATGGGCATAAAGTTTCTATAAGTGACTAACTTACCCCAATATGAATATGAGTAGAGCGGGACGGGCATACACTGAACGGCCCATCCCATTTTTTTTTTAATTCAACTTTGATCTATGTTCCCATCCTACCTAATATCAAAAAGGTAAAAGATGTTTATTTCCATCCGCAATTTATACTCGATTCTTTTTCTTACAATTGGAAATCGAAAGGAATCTATGATTCATAGAAGAATCATTAGAACTCAGAAAGAAAAATTGGATCATATTGTATCCAACCTTATACCTTATACTCTTAAACAGAAGATTGTTAAAGAGAACAATCTTTGTTTTGATAGAAGCGGTCTGGGACGGAAGGATTCGAACCTCCGAGTAACGGGACCAAAACCCGCTGCCTTACCACTTGGCCACGCCCCATTTAGATTTCAATTCGACACTAATAAACACTAATATTGTTATTGGTTATTCGTCAATTCCAGCCCAAATATCTATGGAATAGGTTGTTGCTAGGATTCTATACGTGTAAATGTAGAATGAAAATGAATTCATTGATCATTCCATATAAGTCAATTAAGATATTGTATGAAAGTATGATTCCTTCTATTCTCATTTGAGAATTGAAGGATTTTTGATTGGGGGAAGTTCAAAGAAAAAGAAAGAAGGATTTTTTGTCTTCTCTTCTTTCTTAATTTTTCCCTTATATCAATAACTCAATAAAAATGAAATTATCTCCAAGAACGAAATATTTCTTATGCTTAATATCTTTAGTTTGATCTGTATCTGTCTTAATTCTGCCCTTCATTCGAGTAGCTTTTTCTTCGCCAAATTGCCCGAAGCTTATGCTTTTTTCAATCCAATCGTAGATTTTATGCCAGTCATACCTGTGCTCTTTTTTCTCTTAGCCCTTGTTTGGCAAGCTGCTGTAAGTTTTCGATGAGATCTTTAATACTGTCCTAGAAACATTCATATTCATGATTTATTCGATAAAATAAATTCAACTCTAACATAACAATTGATAAGATCAGATAAGTCTTACATTATGAACCCTCGATTCAAAGATTGAAATTCTTTTGCTTTTTGATAGCCGCGATGAATCTGGATCACCTAATTTCCGCATTATGCCCTTCCAGTTCCAGGGGTCAAAGACCCCATTATGGTACCCCATAATACCTAATTGGGGTATGACAAGATAATTTTGGTAACAAAGGAATTCCTGCAAATTCCTTTCTTTTCTAGAAACCACTTTTTCATTTCTTTTCTTGGTGTCAAGGATATGTGGTACAAAAATAGAGAATCTATTCCCTTATTTCCTTTGCAAAAAACAAAAAAAAAATGATCTTGGAGATTGTGCAATGCTTACTCTCAAACTCTTCGTTTACACAGTAGTGATATTCTTTGTTTCTCTCTTCATCTTCGGATTCCTATCTAATGATCCAGGACGTAATCCTGGACGTGAGGAATAAAAAAATCAGAGATTTTTCATTATTTCCTTGCTTGATTTCTGCATTTTCCTATGCTTTTCTCTATTCCAGACATTTAACTATGATAAAGGACTTGATATTTTTTCGAATTCGAAAGATAAATCTCAAGTGATCCGAGGGAACGGAGAAAGAGGGATTCGAACCCTCGGTACGAACAGCTCGTACAACGGATTAGCAATCCGTCGCTTTAGTCCACTCAGCCATCTCTCCCAATTACAAAAAGATAATTCATATGCGACGCCTGAAGTAAATATTGATCAAAGTCTTTCTTTATCTTTATTTATTTATTTTATACATTTATTTATACTTACTATATTATACTTACTATATATATACGAATTATCTTTATTTATTTATTTTATACATTTATTTATACTTACTATATTATACTTACTATATATATACGAATTTTATCCGCAATTCAATTTGGATAACGATTCGAAACAGATATCTCCAATAGAAAGAGTACGTCTTTGATTTCGTCCGAAGGGTTCTTTTATTCCCCCGGCCTGGCCAGTACAGTACCTAGCCAGGCCGTTCCTTCTTTTGTTCCAATGAATCATGGATCAAATTATTTTTCTGATTTGAAAACCAAATTGTTATTGAAGCAGCAACAAGAGCAAGAAGGACTATTTCCATTCCTATGATAGGAGTTTCATTTCTTATTATTTTTTCTTTTTCCTTTTCTCGATTTCCCTACTGGAATAAAAAAACATACATATTCTATTTCTATTAGAACTCATTTATTTCTTCAAGGGACAAGCTTTGTTTGAACATTTGAGTCCACAAACACAAACAAAATGAATACTATGATTTTTTACTAGATCTAATTGACCCCAATTCAGAAGATCGGACAGGTGAATGAATAGGGAAGAAAGGAATAGCTTCGAAAAAAGATAAGACTCAAATTAAAACTCTCCTTCTTTATTTTTATTTTTTTGAGAAAATCGTTTCTTTGCTTGAAAGACTCGAGGAAGAAGTTGAAAAAAAAAAATGGAGCTATGGATTCTTGCGCAACTTAACTCAATCTTATGTTCCGACTTAAATGGATCTTTCAGGCCGGGACTGTCAGTAATAACTCCACCAGCAAAAGAAAAGATATAACTTGTTATTTAAATGAGCCCCCATTCTCTTCTCCTATTTCATCAAGCCTTCCCCCTGGAACACATCAGCACTCCAATTTTCATGATTCTGATACTATCTTGATTACGTTTTACTCCCTTGTTTTGTTGGACAAACGGTACATTCATATACAATAATCATATTGTAGCGGGTATAGTTTAGTGGTAAAAGTGTGATTCGTTCTATTAACAACTGAAATAGTTAAAGGTTCTTTCGGTTTTTTCCTATTCCGATCAAAAACTTTATTTCTTAAAAGGGTTTAATCCTTTACCTCTCAACGCCACGTTTGAGGAAGAATATACATTCTCGTGATTTGTATCCAAAGGTAAATTATAATTTGAATAAGCAAATTGGATTATGGAATCGCGAAACATAATTTTTTTTTTTTTGAGTTGGATCAACCGTTCCTTTTGAATGAGTATGAGTAAAGGATCTATGGATGAAGATACAAAAGTTTATTTCTAATCGTAACTAGATCTTCCACTTTTTGGGGGGGAGGAGGTTGAAGCCAAATAGCTATTAAACGATGACTTTGGTTTACTAGAGTCGTCGACATATTGTTTCAGCTCGGCGGAAGAAAATTCTTTTCCTCAGGATTCTCGCGAGTAGAAATAGGGAACGAAGTAACTAGAAGTATTTTTTAAAATCCCCTCTTCTAGAGGGATCATCTAGAAAGTGAGTTGTTTTGTATGCATTCATATTCATACAGAAAAACTGACATAGATGTTATGGATCGAATTTTTTCTTTGAATTCGGATTTGCGATGACTCCCCTTTTTCCACACATCGTATCGTAAATATTTTCTCTTTTTTTTTTAGTTTCGTTTACGCCTTAGATCTGGGAATCCATCTATATTCCATAAAGGAGCCGAATGAAACCAAAGTTTCATGTTCGGTTTTGAATTAGAGACGTTAAAAATG
>NW_027519127.1:25000-27437 GCF_043159265.1 Tasmannia lanceolata
TGGCTCTCACGCTCAGTTACTTAATGGGCATTCCCATATCTTTTAATGTAATGAGCCTGCCCTCTCTTCTCTGTTCGTATTCCACGATATCGAAACTGATACAAGACCAGAACAGAATATTCGGAGGACTCTTCCGACCAGACAAAAAATCTGTAATTGTCAGCAAAGTTGTTTATTTTTTTTTTTATTTATTATTTTATGAATTTTTCATTTTTTTTTTTCTTCAAATCCAAAGAATTCTTCTTATTTTATACACAGGCCGTCGATTTAGCGTTGGATACAAAAAGGGGGCGAGGCA
Source organism: Tasmannia lanceolata (assembly GCF_043159265.1). NCBI lineage: Eukaryota > Viridiplantae > Streptophyta > Magnoliopsida > Canellales > Winteraceae > Tasmannia > Tasmannia lanceolata. The sequence goes on from NW_027519127.1 coordinate 25,299, forward strand.
CCCATTTGTTTTTTTTTTTCATTTTTCAATAAATGGTTCAAATCATTTTATTGATATGAGTGTTCTATATCAGATAAATTGCCAACTATTCTATTCATTTTTAAACCATATCCGTACTAACGTAGTGGTAGAAAGAGTACCATGTTGTGCCTGGACTTCAAACGGTTTAGCTTTAACCATGTTAATGGTCCCACATTATTGGTTGATAGAGAATCAAAGTCGATTTACCAATGAGTCACGAAATGCTATGGTTCTTACATATGATTTCTGAATTTATTCAGAAGTAATTCGTTGAGATCGTGCACCTTTCTTTCCTAGTTATAACTTTCCTATTTATAAATAAATAAGTAAATAAGTGCAGCTGGTTGGATCCAGCCTATTCTTGAAATACACAACTCGCACACACTCCCTTTCCAAAAAAGATCAATACACCAAGCACTACACTTAGATTTATTGGATTTGTTGCTAAAATATCGGTATTAAGCCCGAAACTCCCGGCGTATGACCAGTGACCCAAGGAAACGAAAGAATCGGTTACATTTTTCATATGCTCTCCTCTTATAGATAGGACTAACAAAATTAATTGAACAGAGTTTTCTTTATTGTATAATTTCGCCCCACTTTTGATTGATTTCTTTTTATTTATTTACTTATTTATAAATATGAATTTATTTATAAAATAGATTCATTTCATTTTGAAATTTCATTTATTCTTTATTATTATTTCAATTGAAGTTCCCAATCCAATAAAATACTTATTAATATGAGGTCCCGGGTCTCATGCCAATTGCGAAATACCTCGTTTGTTACAACGCTTCCTAAAAGTGAAAAAAAAAAAAGGGTTCCATTAAGGATGGAAAGGAAGAAAGCGAGTGGATCTACTAATTCCTCATCCTCAAATCAGCCTTTTCCCTGGGGTGGGGTATTGTCTCAACGAATAAGTGGTTGTAGGAGTAAAGTGTTGATATAATTCGAAGAAGCAAGCGGCAAGTTCACGGCAATCAAATAAGAAAAAAATAAGTACGTATTTTTCACATTTATAGGATTAAACAAAAGGATTCGCAAATAAAAGCGCTAATGCCACGACCAGTCCGTAAATTGTTAAAGCTTCCATAAAAGCCAGACTAAGCAATAAAGTACCTCGTATTTTACCCTCTGCTTCTGGTTGTCTCGCAATACCTTCTACAGCTTGGCCCGCAGCAGTACCTTGACCAACTCCAGGTCCAATTGAAGCAAGCCCTACGGCCAATCCAGCAGCAATAACGGAAGCGGCAGAAATCAGTGGATTCATGGTAAGCTCCTCGCACCAAAATAAAGAAATGGTTAATGATACAATCACTGAATTATGACTTATTATTCCATCACTAAGATCCATCGGGTCGAAGTAACTAAGAACTCCAAATTGAAGTGATGATATTACTGAATCATCATAACTGCTTCAATATCTCGTTTTTAGTTCCTATCCATGGAGTCTTTGTAAAGTCATACGATTCTAGTTCTTCCATTTCTTTGTTCCGAACCACTCTTTCAATTCTTCGCTCTTTCTCTTCTATATCCTTAACTTCATCTGTTTATTCATTCAATCCACAGCCAAAGATGAAACGGAAGTCCTTCCGTTGGAATCCATCTAACTTCAGTGGGATGGGAAATAATATATATGGATAGTCCATATATAACTCGTGAATATCTAATATCACATATACATATGTTTCTTCCATAACGTAAACCATTCGTATCTTATATTGAATTGGATTATAGAATCATTCTTCGAAACATACACAGGGATTGAATTATAGCCATTACATATACCCAGCTCAACCTCCCTAACCTACCTTTTTCTGAATCTTATTTGTTTGTAAACTTTTCTCTTCCTTTTCTTTATCATTATTGCGCATTGATATAAACGGATGGATTCATCAGCCCGAACCATTCCATATCCATATCAAGATTTGATTGATCCAATTGCAGACAATTTTTGTCAACCATTGAATTGATAGAACATAGTTTTTTTGTTTAGGCATACGTCGGAAACAGATAACATAACAATTCTTTCTTATTCAAATTATGAATCGTAATACCGTAATCGTAATTGACTGATATAAATAGAATATCAATTGGAGAGGTATGACGTAAATGGAC
>NW_027519128.1:0-2500 GCF_043159265.1 Tasmannia lanceolata
AAAATTTCAAGAGACTTATTTTCTTCAAAAGAGTAGATTCGGAATTAAGGAATGACAAATATGAAAATAAGGGCTTCTGTTCGTAAAATTTGCGAAAAATGTCGACTGATCCGTAGGCGAGGACGAATTATAGTAATTTGTTTCAATCCGAGACATAAACAGAGACAAGGGTAATCTTTCTAAAAAGGGCCTTTCTAAAGTAAGGGACCCGTTGTACAAATAAAGGATCTGTTTTGACATGAAATGGATATATCCGTATATCTCTGACTCATATTTATGAGATGCTAAAATATGACAAAACCTATACCAAGAATTGGTTCGCGTAGGAATGGGCGTATTAGTTCACGTAAGAATGGACGTAGAATACCAAAAGGAGTTATTCATGTTCAAGCGAGTTTCAACAATACCATTGTAACTGTTACGGATATGCGAGGTCGGGTGGTTTCTTGGTCCTCCGCTGGTACTTGTGGATTCAGAGGCACAAGAAGAGGGACACCATTTGCTGCTCAAACCGCAGCAGGAAATGCTATTCGTACAGTAGTGGATCAGGGTATGCAACGAGCAGAAGTCATGATAAAGGGTCCTGGTCTCGGAAGAGATGCAGCATTACGAGCCATTCGCAGAAGTGGTATACTATTAAGTTTCGTACGTGACGTAACCCCTATGCCACATAATGGATGTAGACCTCCTAAAAAAAGGCGTGTGTAGAAATAAGAATTGAACTGATTTCAAGAGAAATAAATGATTCAATGATCTGATCAATAATATTAGTATGGTTCGAGAGGAAGTAGCAGTATCCACTCGGACACTACAGTGGAAGTGTGTTGAATCAAGAACAGACAGTAAGCGCCTTTCCTATGGACGTTTCATTCTGTCCCCGCTTATGAAAGGTCAAGCAGATATGATAGGTATCGCTATGCGAAGGGCTTTACTTGGAGAAATAGAAGGAACATGTATCACACGCGCAAAATCTGATAAGATACCACATGAATATTCTACGATAGTCGGTATTGAAGAATCAGTACATGAAATTTTCATGAATTTGAAAGAAATTGTATTGAGAAGTAATCTGTATGGAACTTGCGACGCATCTATTTTCGTCAGGGGTCCGAGATGCGTAACTGCTCAAGATATCATCTCGCCACCTTCTGTGAAAATGGTTGATACTACACAGCATATAGCTAGCCTGACAGAACCAATTGATTTGTGTATTGGATTACAAATCGAGAGGGATCGCGGATATCGTATGAAAACCCCAAATAACGATCAAGATGGAAGTTATCCTATAGAGGCTGTATCCATGCCTGTTCGAAATGCGAATCATAGTATTCATTCTTATGGGAATGGGAATGAGAAACAAGAGATACTTTTTCTAGAAATATGGACGAATGGAAGTTTAACTCCTAAAGAAGCACTTCACGAAGCTTCCCGTAATTTGATTGATTTATTTATTCCTTTTCTACATGGGGAGGAAGAGGACATAAATTTAGAGGACAATCTAAACAATCTAAACAGGGGTACTGTACCTTTTTTTACCTTTCAGGATAAATTGGCTAATCTAAAGAAAAACAAAAAAGGAATTGCATTGGAATGTATTTTTATTGACCAATCAGAATTGCCTCCCAGAACCTATAATTGTCTCAAAAGGTCCAATATACATACATTATTGGACCTTTTGAGTAAGAGTCAAGAAGATCTTATGAGAATTGAACATTTGCGCATAGAAGATGTAAAACGGATATTGGACATTTTACAGAAACATTTCACAATTGATTTACCTAAGAATAAGTTTTAAATCCATTGGAATTATTTCATCTTTTTATTTTATATTTTATAAAGAATAAAGAAAGAAATGAAGAATTATAAAGAAAGAGAAGAATCAAATAAAGAAAGAGAAGAATCAAATTGGTTTTGAATCTTTAGCACAACCCGATCCGTATATTCGAAATAGATCTATAATGGATCTATAATGAAATTTAAGAAATGTATCTAGGGAGGATTCATTTTGAAGCGACTATTCCCTAGATACATACGTCATGGTATTTCACAGTTCAATCAATTTGAAAAAGACCTAAAGTTAGAGATTTATCAATAGGTAATGTTGCTCCAATACCTAACCAAAGAGCTACTGCGGTACCGATCAAAAAGACTGTTGTAGCCACTGGACGACGAAATGGATTTTGGAATTTATTAACATTCTCCAAAAAGGGTACTGTCAATAATCCCGTTGGCACTGAAACCATTAAAAGAACACCCAATAACTTATTGGGTACTGTACGGAGGATTTGAAATACGGGAAAGAAGTACCATTCAGGTAATATTTCCAAAGGCGTTGCAAATGGATCTGCTGGTTCACCAATCATTGACGGTTCTAGAACTGCTAGGCCTACGTTACATGCAATAGTACCTAGAATTACTACTGGAAAAATATATAAAAGATCATTGGGCCATGCAGGTTCGCCGTAATAATTATGCCCCATCCCTTTAGCCAATTTAGCTC
>NW_027519128.1:7500-22500 GCF_043159265.1 Tasmannia lanceolata
TCGTAGGAACAAAGAGAAGCAGATCTATTCTATACTCGATAAGTACCAATACGCAATGGGGGGATTGATCCTATTTTTGTGAGCGAATGCATAGATACTTGTTCATCCTTCGAACGATCCATTTGTACGAATTTTCCTTTATTCAACCCGTCTTCTCCATGAACCTTCCAATCTATGGATAAAATACGATAAACGACAATATTATGAAGACAATAAACCCATTGTTACGTTTCCACATCAAAGTGAAATAGAGTACTTAATTTTTCTTTCATTTTATGCCTATTGGTGTTCCAAAAGTACCTTTTCGGAGTCCTGGAGAGGAAGATGCAGTTTGGGTTGACGTATAGTGCGACTTGTCAGACATATTGGGTCATATGGGATTTCCCCGTTCTCTCCCCCGATCGAGATATCCTCTGTTTCACCCAAGAAAGATTGATTAAACCATCAATAATTCAATTCGGAGCGTGAAGTGCAATGCAATTAGATCAATTTATTTGTTGGTTGGGGATCAATATTCTCAATTAGAAGAATTTATGGTTGGCTTGGACCAATAAAATGAAGTATCCAGGCTCCGTTCAAAAAATACCAAATTGGTAATCTATGTATGATTACTACTCGTATCATAAATGATCCCTATTTATACCTCTAAAACTACCAATTAATGGAATAATATGATTAGTCGAATATTTGGCGGAAGGCATGAACATGAAAACGAATTGAAAAAAAAAAAGAAGTCGGAACAAAAAGAAGCGGTACTGTGATCATTTGTCCTATATGTGCAAATAGAATTCGGGCAGATCTTTACCCGGAGTAGAGCATAAACCTAAAAGAATTGAAGAGGCCCATTTAGGAACAAGAAAATTACATCGTGATTTGGATCTCGATGAAAGAATACATCAATGAGGGGTTAGTTCGATAAGTTCAATGAATTCTTTTTTTTTTTTCGCAATTTTGATTTTTTGAACCGTATGCATCCAAAGGTGCGTGTGCGGTTCCTAAGGGATACAATTTTGTCCTAATCAACCGACTTCATCGAGAAAGATTACTTTTTTTAGGACAAGAGGTTGATAGCGAGATCTCGAATCAACTTGTTGGTCTCATGGTATATCTCAGTATAGAGGATGATACCAGGGATCTGTATTTGTTTATAAACTCTCCCGGCGGATGGGTAATACCAGGAATAGCTATTTATGATACTATGCAATTTGTGCCACCAGACATACATACAATATGCATGGGATTAGCCGCTTCAATGGGATCTTTTCTCCTAGTCGGAGGAGAAATTACCAAACGTCTAGCATTCCCTCACGCTTGGCGCCAATGAGTTTTTTTTTATTTGAGAAAAAAAAAAGAAGACTATGCCTTCGCCATATGGAATATGAATAATAAGTAATAATAGCATGGCACTTCGAGTTCGATATGAGCAAACTATTATTTTTTTTTCATAACATAACATGAGATTATATATCGAGATAGTAGTATGAAACAAAGGTTATTTACGATTTGATCTTATGTATCGGGGGTCCATTTCAGCGTCACAAACCTTTTTTTTGCTTTCACACCAGAAGCCTCTTTCCGATATTTATGTTATGAAAGAGTACGAAAATGAAAAAAAAAAAAGATCATTTTTTCCTTATTTGATCGGATCATAAAGAAACTTTGGGATTGCTGAATCACAGACGAGATAAATATATAAAGCAACGGAACCATCATAGTATTTTTTGACTCCTCCGAAAGGAAAGATGGTAAATGGATCATTCAACGATCTGGGTCTGATGGATTCTATTTGTCTCTTTCTTCGATGGAAGGGAAAAGGAAATTCCATTGCGGAGCCGTATGCAATGCATAAAAGATGCCTGTACGGTTGTTCAATTCTAATTCTATCTTTTTATTCTTGTTATTCTTTATCCCTTCCCTTCGACCGATCGTGCGAGATAGAGGAACCGTTCATTATGTTATATCATCAGGGTTATGATCCACCAACCTGCTAGTTCTTTTTATGAGGCACCCACAGGAGAATTTATCCTGGAAGCGGAAGAACTACTGAAACTCCGCGAAACCCTCACAAGGGTTTATGTACAAAGAACCGGCAAGCCTTTATGGGTTATATCCGAAGACATGGAAAGGGATGTTTTTATGTCAGCAACAGAAGCCCAAGCCCATGGCATTGTTGATGTTGTCGCGGTCGAAAATACCGGGGATTTCACATAAATTCTTGATTCCATTTCGAACCATAATTCGAATGAGCCGTGATTTGATATTTTATCTTCTTAACCTGGTAAAATATTATATGAAATGGAAGTAATTCATAATCATCCGGTTAGGATCGATCTAAACCAGCCCATTCTGTATACGATTCAGCATGCCAACTATTAAACAACTTATTAGAAACACAAGACAGCCAATCAAAAATGTCACGAAATCCCCTGCCCTTCGAGGATGTCCTCAGCGTCGAGGAACATGTACTAGGGTGTATGTGCGACTCGTTCAGATCATGATCTGGAACAAATGAGACGATTTTTCCAGTATCAATGACCAGTACCAATGAGTAGGATAGAATGGAAGAACTCCATTCCATTCACTATCTCAAAATAAAGATCTATCATATACCTCTATTGTGTATGGAATTTATGGTTTCCATTGGTGCAAATCCAATCACCTCGATTTGAGATGAAAATCAATTCCCCATTGGTAGCAAATGGTTATCCATTAAGCGGGGAAAATAGTATTTTAAAAGCAGAAAGATTATGCTTCTACTCTTGCAAGAACGGACTAACAGGGTTAGCTACCTAGCCAACCTTCATAATTAAATGCCGTCACTGTATGGATGGATCTCATTGTGAAAAGACCTATATACTGGATAATTTTATGGGTAGAGCCAAAGAGTGTGAACTGTACAAGTTACTAATAACATTGATTAAATGGGGGAAGGAGCTCCGGTGTATAGAGAGGACCTCACCGTTTAAGAAGTAATCATAGAAACGATGGAAGCCACTATTTATTTATTTCTCCATTTTTCTCTATTTATTACTACCTATTTACTAGATATTTTATATCTAATATCGGTACAATTTCTTATTCCGAGGTGAAATGCCTGGAAGAAATCAAAAATCGTGGTTGGGAAGGTCATAGTAGCAAAAGCCATTGGAATTTTTATTTTATACATCGGAAGAATCCGTTTTGTTACTAATAAACTAGGGGAGGGGAAAAGAATGACTGAAAGAAAAGAAATCAATTAGTTATTCATCAAGGTTTCATTTGATTCAATGACCAGAGTTAGGCGGGGATATATAGCTCGGAGACGTCGAACAAAAATTCGTTTATTTGCATCAACCTTTCGAGGGGCTCATTCAAGACTTACTCGAACTACTACTCAACAGAAAATGAGAGCTTTGGTTTCCAGTCATCGGGATAGATGCAGGCAAAAGAGAGATTTTCGTCGTTTGTGGATCACTCGGATAAATGCAGTAACTCGTGAAAATGGGGTATCCTATAGTTATAGTCGATTAATGCACGATCTGTACAAGAGGCAGTTGCTTCTTAATCGTAAAATACTTGCACAAATAGCTATATCAAATAGGAATTGCATTTACATGATTTCAAATGAGATTATCAAATAAGGCGACTGGAACGAATTCACCGAAATGATTTAAACGGAGTTCCCCGGAGAATGAACTCCGGGAAGGTAGAGTAGAAATGAATATGATAAATATTAGAAATGAACGAACACTTTTCAATAAAAAAAAATATTTTTTCTTCCCCATTCATTCTTTTTTTTTTTTTCTTACGACGCGACAATCAAGTATCTCGGCTTTTTCGAACAAAACCTCAATCTGAGTTTGAATTCCAATTAGAGTTTTGATTCAATTGAGAAGTAGGCCTATTTATTTCTGGTTTTAGGACCAGCAGTTCTAGGGGTCGACTCGGTTCTTTCAAATTGTTTCTCATTATTAAGAAAAGGTAACGAAGATAAAATACGAGCTTGTTTTATAGCAATAGTAATTAATCGTTGTTGTTTCAAGGTCAATCTATTCACTCGTCTAGATAATATTTTTCCTTGTTCACTAATAAATCGACTAATTAAACTCATATTTCTATAATCAATTCGATCCCCCGATCCAATTGGGGGCAAACGCCTACGAAAAGATCGCTTGGATTTACGAAAGGGTCGCTTGGATTTATCCATGATTTATTCCTTATCTCTAAAATCTTATTTCTTCATTCATTTCGGTTTCGGATCCGACCGAAATAGTAATAGTACTTGATTTGTTTATATTTTATATATCTATCTATATGTAATTTTGTCCTGTTCCTTGGAAGGGTGGAACAGACATTCTATTCTGTTCGATCTATTTCTTTATCTCCCCATGAATCGTATGCTTGTAACAATAAGGACAGAATTTTCTCAAGTCCAATCGACTAGGCGTATTGTGTCGATTCTTTTGAGTAATATATCTGGAAATGCCCCGCGATTCCTTATTTAAATCATTTCGGACACAACTGGTACATTCCAAAATAACTCTTATTCTGACATCTTTACCCTTGGCCATGAACCTCCTTTGGATTTTGGATTCCCTCCACTCTTCTATTTTCGATCTGAATCGAAGAATACGAAAAGAAGGAAAAATAAATAGAAGTTGCTAACTGATAACTCGAAATCCAATTATGAAAGATTTCGCTGCAATCAATAGAGTAATAATAAGTAATACAATTATTTCTAACTATCCATTATTTCTAATCCCAGTCAGTATTTCATTTACTATCTTGTATGCTCTTGAACAGCCTGTCCTAGACCCACATTTCTATTTCTGTTCTCCCTCTATTAATTCTATGCTGAGCCCGAGTTTCGCTGAGGTTTAATCCACTTTTCTTTCTCTTTCCTTCCTAAACAACTTAAAAAAAAAATTCAAAAGGGTGGATTAGTCACAGAGAATTTGTTGTATCTCTAATCTTCTTCACCCCTTCCCATGTCAATAACTAGAATGAAAAAAAGGGGAATGTCAACGCATCTGGGAATAAACGATTGATCTCTATCAATAGACCTGCTAAAGACCCGAACCATAGCGTAGTTAGCACAGGTGCCACGGAGAGATATGTTTTTATATCTCGCATTGAAAATCCTCCTTCTTTATTGGAATACATATATGATCAGATGTATCTGTAGCTAAAGATCACTTGTATTTGTACACGAAATCCCTAATCCCGAACTAAAATGAAAATGAATATGTACAATAATCCGGTGGATTAGATCTACTTGTCCCTAAAACAGAAAAAGATGACCCTTTCTTACTGAGCATTACCGATAAATATTCATTTTTTTATACGTTAGGTTTCATATGTATATAATTCTTTGATTATATGAAATCAAAAAGAAGAAATGGCAAGAGAAATTGTCTCTAGATATTAGGAAATAACGATGTGGAAAACAAGACAAGGATTCCCTACAATGAAACTGTACAACAATTGAAAGGGATGTAGCGCAGCTTGGTAGCGCGTTTGTTTTGGGTACAAAATGTCACGGGTTCAAATCCTGTCATCCCTACCTATTACTTCTCCTATGGGCAGTAACGAGGGATCAGTTGAGATCGATTCAAATTGGACTGGACTGGACATAATTTTGCATTTTATGATACTACATGCATGCAAGGTGTATTGGGGGTACAAAAAGAATCCCTTTCTTTACAGTTGTATCTCCTGTCATAAGAAAGCGCTCTTAGTTCAGTTCGGTAGAACGTGGGTCTCCAAAACCCGATGTCGTAGGTTCAAATCCTACAGAGCGTGATTCTGTTTTTGTAATGTTGAATCACAATAAAATAACTTTACTAACTTGAACTGCAACCTGAATTTGACCTCCTGCAGCTTAAGAAGGAGGTCAATCAAAAAAGAGATGTTACTCAATCAAAGGTCCAACTGATCTCCGCGTCTGTATTGTAAATATGCAGTTACGAATAATCCGGCCAAAGTAATAGGAATTAGACCTAAGACGATTCCAAATAGAAAAACTTCAATCATTTCAATTTGTTGGAAAGGGTAAAAATAGAGGTAATATCTATCCCTAAATATTACTCCGAATCACCCATGAATCTCAATGATCAAGAATTGGTAATTAACGCGGGAAGGAACTATCGAATACCTGAAATCTCACAGAACTATTTATTTTGATGAATTATTCATTCAATTAATTTCAAATAAGTCGTATCTTGCTCAGACCAATCAATAGAGCTGGGGTTATAGTTGAAGCAGCTAGTAGAAAACCGAAATAACTAGTTATAGTGGGCATGAAGGAGCTAAATGAGATACGTTCTTTTTTTTTTACATATGTTTATAAAGCACTTACCTAAGTTTCAATTTTTGCGAGATGTGATGATCAGAAAAAATACCAATTGACAGAATCAGTTCCAATTGAAAGTTCTTGATTCATCAGTCATTATAGACGGCACTGACAAAGATAGAGTAGCAGAGGTAGAAAAAAAAAAAAAGATTGATTTATCATCTGTGACATCTACCAATGTCGGGATTTCAAATCAACAGATTCATTGAGCAACTCGTGAGTAAAGTAATAGTCAGAAGAACTGTGTCGTGTAACTTCATTCAAAAATGAAATTATCTTTGAATAACTATAGAATAAAAGAATTGGATTTCAAAAGAATTTCCATTTTGACCATTTATTTCTTTTCTTTTTCAATTTATCAATTCCTATTATCCTTTTAGGTTCCACAGTCTGTCTTTCCATATCATGGAGTTCCATCCTTGTAGCTAGGTCAAGAAGGAACCTTTGGATCTAATCCAGTAATGGTTGCATCACGAATATTGATTGTTCAAACTATTTATTGTTTCTTCTCTTTCTTTCATCGAATACTATCTACTACTGTAGAACCAACCAATTACTTGAAATGAAAGGATTAGAAAAAAAGAAAAATATCTTTTCTACAACCATGAGAGGGGATTTCTATATTTTGCATCTAATTGAATTGTGTGGAATATGATAATCTCGTTCATTAATTATTAGAACTAGAACCCGTTGACTCAAACTTTACTAAGAACTTCAGTTTCTAGTCCAAAGCCAATACTTGAAACCCTATACTACAGAAATTTGATCAATTTTTGATTGAATGACACGCGGTTCCGCATAGACAAGTAACAAGAAAGGAAAAGGGGAATTATGTACCATTTCTTTTCGATACTGATTGAAACTGCGTTGCTGTGTCAGAGGAAGGATAGCTATACTGATTCGGTATACTCTAAATACACCTTCGGTACAATATTGACGATCTCACAAAGATGAAATATCAGTAGTTTTCCATTTACTGATCCCATCTTTCAAGGAATCGATCCCCCTTTGACTGTACAAGAATATGTGGAGCTCAGCATGTCTGGAAGCACGGGAGAACGTTCTTTTGCTGATATTATCACCAGTATTCGATACTGGGTTATTCATAGTATTACTATACCTTCCCTATTCATTGCGGGTTGGTTATTCGTCAGCACGGGTTTAGCTTATGATGTGTTTGGAAGCCCTCGGCCAAACGAGTATTTCACAGAGAGCCGACAGGGGATTCCATTAATAACTGGCCGTTTTGACCCTTTGGAACAACTCGATGAATTTAGTAGATCCTTTTAGGAGGCCTCAATGACCATAGATCGAACCTATCCAATTTTTACAGTGCGCTGGTTGGCCGTTCACGGACTGGCTGTACCTACCGTTTCTTTTTTGGGGTCAATATCAGCAATGCAGTTCATCCAACGATAAACCTAATCTGAATTATAGAGCTACGACACAATCAAACCCGAACGAACAAAATGTTGAATTGAATCGTACCAGCCTCTACTGGGGGTTATTACTCATTTTTGTACTTGCTGTTTTATTTTCCAATTATTTCTTCAATTGAGAGAAAGAAAGAGAATAGTAGGAATTCTCTTATCCCATTCGGAAGGATATCATCCTCATAATTATCCATGACTGTTTATGTCTCTAGCATGACCACTTGATGAAATGTGGAGGGAAGCGGGGTAAATGGCCGATACTACTGGAAGGATTCCTCTTTGGCTGATAGGTACTGTAACTGGTATTCCTGTGATTGGTTCAATAGGTATTTTCTTTTACGGTTCATACTCCGGATTGGGCTCATCCCTATAGTGATCGGATGAGAACCGGATTGTGGACATGAAAAAGTAAGAACTCAACAGGACCTTACCCCTCGAATCAGACAAAACAGAGAGGGGTAAGGTCCTGTTGAGTTCTTACTCTTCCAGCGAGACTTTGATCCATTTCATAACATAAAGGTTGGAAATTCATTCAGTCAACATAAGAAGAATATTTGATTCGTAGAAATGACAAAACGGATCCTTTGCTTCGATCCGATGTTTAAAACCACCCCATTCCTTTGTTTCTAATGATGTTTTTGAAGAATTTAATCCCTTGATTGTCATAGTATCTGTTCCTCTATAGTATGGACGGACTCTTCCGAAGCAAGAAGAAAGAAGGAATCAATCGATTTTATGGATGACACAATATGGATTTCTACAGATGAGACATTCTTCAAATCAATTCCAATTAGTATGGAAATGAACCTTACTCCATAAATAAAATTTCAAGCAAAAGACACTTAATTTAATGCCCGAGTGTGGTGAAAAAAAAAAAGTGAAAATCTTGGATTTTTGCACATATCCAAATCCTTATTGATTATCTCATCACAGCGAAAATTTGCTTTTTTTTTTTTTATAAGTTCATTGAAGAAGTTCTATTTGCTCAATGAGTGATTCCCCCCGCCCCCCCCCTTTTTTTTTGTTTGTCCACTACTGCTTATGAATCTAAAGAAAGAGGTTATAATAGTCCTGGAAAAGAAAATCGTAATCTTTAACGAACAGGATCAAGAATCATTATTATTTCCACACAGGAAAAGGGTGAAAAATTCCTTTTCTTGTGTGGAAGATTAGTAAGACGAGCAATCCCTCCTAGAATCATTTGTTACTTTCATTTATTCCTTGCCATTTATTTTCTTCCTTGCCTATTATCTAATAGAATTCGATTCTATTAGGTACAATAGAATCAAAAACTATTGATGCATTACATGGCATTTATAATCTGGGATTAAGAGGCCTGGCATAGTCACACCACTCCAATTTTTTTTTTGAAAAAAAAAAAAATGTCAAGTAGCCTTCTTCAGAATATACATATTATTACTAGGAACGGGGCACAAACAATTCCTGACATCTCGCCGAAAAACAGTATAAAGAAAAAAGCTTTTCATTATTTTTTTGATCATACATAATTGCATCGATCAACAATAGTTCGTCTCTTTTTACCAATTTGATGGATCCATGTATCTAGAAATTCATTTCGGACAATTGAACCTTCTCAAACTGTTTCTTTTTAAGAACCAAAAAGATTTGTGCCAGAATAACAGATACCAAAAAGAACAACAACCCTTGGACACGTAATGGATCTTGAAGTACTATTTCTGCATCTCCCTGACCAAATCCACCCACATTAGGATTACTCGTTAATGGTTGATCAAGCTTGATAGATTCACCCTCTGAAACAAGAAGTTCCGGTCCTGGAGGTATAATATCAATTACTTGGTGTCCATCCGATGCATCAGCTATGGTTATTTCATACCCCCCTTTTTCTTTACGTACTATTCTGCTTACTATACCCGCTCCTGTAGCATTATAGACTGTATTGTTACTCTTACCCCCATCGGGATAAATCTGGCCCCTTCCCCTGTTCCCACCTACGTATATAGGATATTTTAAGAAGTTAACGTCTTTCTTAGTAGCAGGGTCCGGAGAAAGAATGGGAAAGACGATTTCACTATATTTCTGACCAGGAACAGGACCTATCACAAGAATATTTTTTTTAGTGGGGCGATAACTCTGAAAAGACAGAGTGCCTATCTTTTCTTTCATCTCGGGAGAAATACGATCGGGGGGAGCTAATTCGAATCCATCGGGTAAAATAAGAACAGCCCCCACATTCAAAGACCCCTTTTTACCATTAGCAAGAACTTGTTTCAGTTGCATATCATAAGGGATTCTAACAACTGCTTCAAATACAGTATCAGGAAGCACAGCTTGTGGAACCTCAATATCCACGGGTTTATTAGCTAAATGGCAATTGGCACATACAATACGCCCAGTTGCTTCTCGTGGATTTTCATAACCCTGCTGCGCAAAAATAGGATATGCATTTGAAATAGATGTCCTAGTTATTACATATATCATGATCGATACGGAAATGAATCGAGTCATTTGTTCCTTTACCCAAGAAAAGGTATTTCTATTTTGCATGGTCCAATCATTGATCCCGGAAATTTCTACAATAAATTAGGTAGGTAGCTAATATAGTTAGTATAGTATAGTTCCCTATCCACGATTCTGATATTGTACTGGAATAATTGTACTGGAATATAGGAGGAATCGAATTCCCTGGACGGGTAAAAGTATAAAGAGTGGGATTATTTGATTGATATCAGCGGATCAAATGAGTTCTTCATTCATTCATTGAATGATAAATGACTACAAGTGAAGGAGATACACGATTTAAATAATGGAAGATCCAATATTTCAAAATTGTATCTAGAATGACTGGAAAGGTAGAAACAAGACCAGATATAATTTGATCGTTATGGGAAAATCCAAAATCTTTGTAGATCGAGCCAATCATTAGTTCCCAACCATAAGGCGAGTGGAATCCGATACATAAATCAGTTAATAAAAGAATAGAAAAAGCTTTTATTGTGTCACTTAAGTTATAGAGGAATTCCTGAACCCAAGAATTCAAAATGAGAAGTTCTTCATTACCCAGAATAGAATAACCGCTTAGAATAGCGAAACAGATTATATTTGCCGAGAAATCCAAAATGATATGGATATGATCTTCATTGTGCATTTTGATCAATTGTATCGTTTCTTTGTGGATTCCTATACGAAACTTTTGTATCTGTGTCTCCTGGTAGTCCTTTATCATTTCGTCCAACAGGAATAGTTCTTCTAATTCTATGAATCTTTCTAGAACGTTATTTTCTTGAATATCATTCAAAAAAGTTTCGGATTGCCTGGTATTCCACCAATGAGTAACCCAAGGTTCCAGACTTTTATTAAATGAGAGAGAGATCCACCAGGGCAAAAAGACTATAGATGCAAGATATGGGAGGGGAGTCAATGCTTTTTTCTTTTTTGGCACTTTTTTTTTTTCATTGTTTAGTCCTTGGATCTGGAAAGAATATAGAAATAGAATCAAATAAAAATGAAATGAAAAAATAAGGGCCCATTTCAAATGAAAGAAATAATCAAATATTGTTTCCAGATATCCCATGGTCAAATTCGAACCAATTGCATCTTCATTTGTTCCTTTCGATGAATGCAACCACTTGAAGTAATGAATATTATTCGGATTTTGAGACAAAAAAACTCCCCCTCGATCAATCAATTATTTCGAAATGTTTGGCTGGCTACCCACAGCCCAGGAATAATTGAAGGGATATTTTTGAAGAATATTGATGATGAAATCCGAAAGGAGTGGCAAAAGGAGAGAGAAATTGGATGGTTATGAAAGATCCAATCGTTTGGCCATCAAGGAGCAAAAGAGAGGATAAGATAAAAAGAAAGATCGATTGACAAATGACAAAAGGGAGATAATTTATGAGAGATGATCCATCTGTATCTAACGTATCAATTCAAAATATTGGGCCTAAAAAGATGAATTCTGTACTGTATTCCGAAATGTTCTGATATGTGTGATGAATACATACTTATTGGACTTCTTACTAATATGAAAGAATTGAGTTGAGTTCCATATGCATAAAAATAGTTTTGGTGGACAAAACTTGCTTCTTATTATGGTTGTTCCATATATGCCTGCTTGCTTGCTTTATTCTATAGGCCACAGTACAGCGGCATTACCAACAGAACGGGTGAAATAGAATCTAACATGATTTGCTCGAATGAACGTTCCGAAGAAACTTCGCTTATATTAAAAGTAAAAGGGGATTCCTGAGCTCCTTCCCTCATACTGAGAAAGAAAACATTCATTCTTCATCACAGTTTATTTCAAAATACTTCAATTGGTACACGCAAGAAATAGGCCGATTCGGCAGCTTTTTGTTCAATTTCTCGTGGAGTCAAATTCTCATCAGTTCGAGTCAAGGGGATAGCTCCCTGGCCTCTAATTTCCATATAAAGGACACGACGGGAATAAAGGCCCTCTTTAACTTCCATTCTGATCGACTGGATATCTCTCATAAGAAATCGAAGGAAGATTCGACGATTTATTCCAGGAAATCCCCAACGAAAAATACACACGACCCCTTCTTTTCTATCGAATCGATCATAACCACTACCCACATTCCACGAAATTGTGCACCACAAATAGGAACTAATGAACAGACCCGCGATCCCATAAAAAGACATCACGATCCCTTGTGGAAAAAAAATTATTTGCTGAGACGGGAATAAGGATATCAAATTCCTACCAAGATAACTGGAAGTTCCAACCAATAAGAATCCTAGCGAACCTAAAAAAAGGATAAAGGCCCAGCAGAAATTACTTGTTTTTCGAGACCCCGTTATAAGTTCTATCCATATACGTTCTGATCGCCAGTTCATACTAGATCCAGTTGCATTCTATTGGAATTGAGAGAATAAGCCAAATGAATTTGACTTTACCTTTTTGGCTCCCGAAGTAACTCTCATCAACTAGCACTATTATGATGTGAACCCTTAGCAGTAATTCATCGAATTGGTTAGATATAAAATAATAACATCCCCTTCATATGATCCCATTATGTATATCTACATAACATATAGATACATTTACTTTCTATTTCAGATATAGATATCCGCCGATCTATTTTAAAACAGCTATACCCGCATATACATGCATTTATCCATAGATCATGTATCTGCATGCATAACATAACAGCCTTTTCCTTTTTATTTGTTATTTGTATTATTTTTGTGTTCGAGGGGAGCCACATATCGTACCATATTCCACTAAATAGGTATCTGTATTATGATCCAAGTCCAAGTGTTGAAATAAATTGATGAGATTTAGTCCCATCGGATCTAAACAATCTTGTTTTTTTGAACATGAAGAGATAAAGACGCCATTGCAATTGCCGGAAATACTAGGCCCACTAAAGGCACAAAAATAGAGGGTAAGTTGAGATCTGTCATAGAATAGGTGCCTCGATTTAATATTTGTACCTGTTATAAAAGATATCTCCTGTTATAAAAGATATCTTATGATAAGTCTATCTATTATAAGTATTATAAGTATATAATAAGTTCAAGGAATGTAGAACTAAATAAATGTACCTATTCATCTTTCTACACGAAATATACGTATGATAATCCGCTTTATTATTCTTGTTCTCCCGTCCTTATCTTTTTATTTTAATAAGGAGAATAAGGGGTTTATTATGAGTTCCCCAAAAATTCGTTAGAATCTGATCCAACAGGAATTCATAGTCAAGTCAAAAATGGAGGTTCTCGGGAGATATAGAAATATACAACACTTCGATTCGATTTATTTTATTCTATTATAGGTTTTCATTACTTGAATTTTGATTCAAAGGAAAGAAACCATGTAGCTGAAATAATTCACTCAGAACACCCTTTAAAGGATTACGTGGTACGATTGAATCGAATAAGCCCTTATGGAATGAATACTCAGCCGCTTGTGAACCGTCGGGTACTGTCTTATTCAATGTTTGTTCAATTACTCTTTTACCCGCAAATGCAATGTAGGCATTGGGCTCGGCAATAATGATATCTCCCAACATACCAAAACTGGCTGTCACTCCACCGGTTGTAGGAGATGTAAGGATTGATACATAGAATAACTTTTTATTTGATTGATAATTATATGAAGCGGAAGATATTTTCGCCATTTGCATCAAGCTCAAACTTCCTTCTTGCATGCGTGCTCCTCCAGAAGCACACACCATAATAATAGGTAGAGATCCATTAGTAGCATACTCGATCAAACGGGTTATTTTCTCGCCTACTACGGATCCCATACTACCCCCCATGAACTGAAAATCCATAACCCCAATTGCTATGGGAATACCATTTAGTTGACCTATGCCTGTTTGAACAGCCTCGGTTAAACCTGTCTTTCTTTGATAAGAATCGATACGATCTCTATAAGGTTCCTCCTCCGAGTGAAATTCAATGGGGTCGATAGAGACCATGTCTTCATCCATAGGATCCCAAGTGCCCGGATCAATCGAAAGTTCGATTCTATCTGAACTACTCATTTTCAAATGATATCCACATTGTTCACAAATATTCATTTTTGACCTAAAAAATTTCTTATAATTTAATCCATAACAATTTTCGCATTGAACCCATAAATGTCTGTATTTTTTATTTATATCGAAATCATTAGATCTTCCTCTTATATTGAAATCGCTGCCATTACCACTAGTTCTTATACTTGAACTCCCATTGTCACTAACACTTACACTTTCATTACAAATGAAACTAGAAATGTAACTGTCACCGTAATTGTCGCTACTACTTGAAATATAACTCTCAATACTGATTTCAGGATGAAGATAACTATCAATGCAACTATTAATGTGATTATTCCAACTATATTTAATATCATACATGTAACGATCATAATAGCGATTGTTACTCTTAGACCCACTATTCAGATAACTAGAATTCAGATAATTAGAAAAAGGACTTTCTAGTTCACTCAGAAAAGAACTATCATTGTCAATCTCAAAAATCTGATTTTCAATATCAAAATAGACGGAATAACTGTCCCCATTACTATCCCTAACTAAAAAAGTGTCATCAGAGACGAAACTCCAAATGTCCCTGATACCAAATAAATCATCAACATTATTGCAACTATAACTGCCACTATCACTCCAACTATGAATGTTTTTATCCGTATCATTTATAATGAGGTCTTCACTTCCACTGGTATTTCCAATAGCACGACCGAGACTGTTCATTGATTTACTTAGCCCACACCTGTGTTCT
>NW_027519128.1:30000-38280 GCF_043159265.1 Tasmannia lanceolata
TTTTCACATAATTATAGATAATATAATTAATATTGAATTAATCTTTTTTTTATTCATTTTTGATGAAAATGAAAATATTCTTTCATTTATTTTTTTTTTTATAGAAAACCCAAGGTAAAGTGAGAGAGTCTTATTTGTACAAGAACATAATATGTCTACACCATATCTAAATAGAATTGAAGAAAGGGTAAGTGGGATTCTATTGGATGAATCTTGAAACGAGGCATGACCCGCAGCAAACAAACTCAACTATGTGGTTCGATCAAAATTGTTGTTTCGACTAAGCAGTTATGGATGAATTGACAATTCCAATTTGAATCGACTAATTCGGTATATTCCACATTCATGAGAGTGCATCTATGTTTCTGCTTTACGAATATGATATTTTCTGGGCATTTCTAATAATATCAAGTCTTATTCCTATTTTAGCATTTCTAATTTCGGGAGTTTTAGCCCCGATTAGTGAAGGACCAGAGAAACTCTCTAGTTATGAATCGGGTATAGAACCAATGGGGGATGCTTGGTTACAATTCCGAATTCGCTATTACATGTTTGCTCTAGTTTTTGTTGTTTTTGATGTTGAAACGGTCTTTCTTTATCCATGGGCAATGAGTTTCGATGTATTGGGTGTATCTGTATTTATAGAAGCTTTCATTTTCGTGCTTATCCCAATTGTTGGTTCAGTTTATGCATGGCGAAAAGGAGCATTGGAATGGTCTTAGCTCCTGAATATTCAGACAATCAAAATCAAAAACAAAGAAAAGATTACATTGAGACAGTTATTAATTCTATTGAGTTTCCGTTACTTGACCAAACAACCCAAAATTCAGTTATTTCAACTACATCGAATGATCTTTCGAATTGGTCAAGACTCTCCAGTTTATGGCCGCTTCTCTATGGTACCAGTTGTTGCTTCATTGAATTTGCTTCATTAATAGGCTCGCGATTCGACTTTGATCGTTATGGATTGGTACCAAGATCGAGTCCTAGGCAAGCAGACCTCATTTTAACAGCCGGCACAGTAACAATGAAAATGGCGCCTTCCTTAGTGAGATTATATGAGCAAATGCCTGAACCAAAATATGTCATTGCGATGGGAGCTTGTACTATTACAGGAGGGATGTTCAGTACGGATTCTTATAGTACCGTTCGGGGAGTCGATAAGCTAATTCCTGTGGATGTCTATTTGCCGGGCTGCCCACCCAAACCAGAGGCAGTTATAGATGCTATAACGAAACTTCGTAAGAAAGTATCTCGAGAAATCTATGAAGATCAAATTGGGTCTCAACAGGAAAATCGATATTTTACTACCAATCACAAGTTTCATGTTGGACGCAGTACTCATACTGGAAATTACGATCAAGGATTACTCTATAAATCTCCATCTACTTCAGAAATACCTCCTGAAACTGAAACATCTTTCAAATACAAAAGTTCAGTATCTTCCCACGAATTAGTGAATTAGGCAGGATGCTTTTGTGCAGAATAACAAACAGCGGGTAAATCTTCATAAATTTCATCGTAAATGTGAAATACTCATACAAATACAAATGTGGGAGAGATCAAGAAGATGCAAGGTCGTTTATCTGCTTGGCTAGTCAAGCATGAGCTAGTGCATAGATCTTTGGGCTTCGATTACCAAGGAATAGAGACTTTACAAATAAAGCCCGAGGATTGGTACTCCATTGCTGTCATTTCATATGTATATGGTTACAATTATCTACGTTCCCAGTGTGCTTATGATGTAGCACCGGGCGGGTTGTTAGCTAGTGTGTATCATCTTACGAGAATACAGTATGGTGTGGATCAACCCGAAGAGGTATGCATAAAAGTATTTGCCCCAAGGAGGAATCCTAGAATCCCGTCTGTTTTCTGGATTTGGAAAAGTGCTGATTTTCAAGAACGGGAATCTTATGATATGTTGGGAATCTCTTATGAAAATCATCCACGCCTGAAACGTATCTTGATGCCTGAAAGTTGGATAGGCTGGCCCCTACGTAAGGATTATATTGCCCCCAATTTCTATGAAATACAAGATGCTCATTGAATGATAAGAAACTAATATTCACTTCTACGACTCCAGATATTCAAGGAATCTTTTTATGTTCTGTTCTAGATGAAACAGAATAACTGGACTCTCATCTCAGTATTATGAATGGGCTACTAAAGGGGCTTCATTGATATTCCCCAATTTGGAAGATATCCATTTCGGATGAGCAAAGCCAATAGGATGAATCAAAAGAGTTCTGCACCATGAACTTTGTACCGCGCACATCACTTAGATGGGCCCCGAAAAGTCACGTAGGAGGGAGTGAAGAAAGAGAAAGTGAAGAAATAGAATATGAAAGAAAATATGAAATTATGAACTCAAAATTCAGAAATGAAAAGGGGATCAGATTTTCTTTGTACTGTATCTGAAATGAATCCTGTCTATTCCTACCCTTCGATTCCTCTCTAGACTAGACTTTTGGGTTTTCAGCCAACTAACTTCAATTCAAATATGTATGAAGTATTAACATTCTTTTTGAGCGAGAGCAGGTACAGTATGAACAAACAAAAAAGAAGAGGGAACAGAATCTAATTCTTTTCTTTACCCATCAAAAAAAAAAATGGGGGATCTAGATATATCCCTAGATGGATAAGTATGTATCATGATCTAGACTATTAACGAATAGAATATGGATCCCGATCCATATCGATTCATTTGTATGAGTATCTATTCGATATATTAACCACGTGCCAGGAACCAGATTTGAACTGGCGACACGAGGATTTTCAGTCCTCTGCTCTACCAGCTGAGCTATCCCGACCATCCCCGACGCATCATCCTACTAGAGGGCTTGGGTCTATGTCAATTAAAGGGACTCAAAAAACATTAGAAAATCTTACCTCAGCCTTGGAATTTCTTGGATCTTCAAAAAGAAGACTTTGTAAGTGTAAGAGTAATGATATGGACTGTGAATGATTCAATAATGGAGATTCCTTGCCATATATGTTCATTTGTACGTAGATCATATCTATCACAAGACTTGTGATAAGAGAGAAAGATTTCTGGTCGGATCCATTTGTGAAAGAGTAGAGTGAGTGAGAAACATAGCTAAGCTCATTTTGAACCACTGACGAAAAAAGAGGATAAATGGTTAGGGAATGGAATAAAATAGGCCTTTTTTTTTTTATTGGGGATAGAGGGACTTGAACCCTCATGATTTCAAAAGTCGACGGATTTTCCTCTTACTATAAATTTCATTGTTGTCGGTATTGACATGTAGAATGGGACTCTATCTTTATTCTCGTCCGATTAATCAGTTCTTCAAAAGATCTTTCAGACTCTGGAGTAAATGATTTGATCACTGAATCTTCGATTCTTCCTTTTGGAATCGATTTAATTTAGCAAGAATTCTGCAATTTTTCATATAAATAATCAAAAAATCCGGATTCGGGTCGTGATTAATCATTTGATATTTAAGTACGTCTATGTACTTAAATAAGGTCATCCTTTCTGGAGTTTTGATAGAAGGATTCCTCTACCAATGTAGTCAACCCCGTTCGTTAGAACAGCTTCCATTGAGTCTCTGCACCTATCCTTCTTTTGATTCTCGCTTTCTGAACCCTTGTTTTCAGAAAACTGGATTTGGCTCAGGATTGCCCATTTTTAATTCCAGGGTTTCTCTGAATTTGGAAGTTACCACTTAGTAGGTTTCCATACCAAGGCTCAACCCAATCAAGCCCGTAGCGTCTACCAATTTCGCCATATCCCCCTTATGAGATCTCGATCTCATTGTGATCCCATCCCCTTCTTTCATTTATGTTGGAACCATTGAATTCATTAGATACTGATTCCTATATCGAAAAAGTGTCTGCTCCTATTTTATTTCTTGCCCATCTTCTTTCATATCTATTGGAGGACCATTCCATTATTTGGTCCAATCAGAAATGATTCTATCATTGATGTATCTGCAATTCAATATGGATGGATATATCCCACATATAGATGTTCCCCCCCCCTCTCATTTTTCCCGCGCAGTTTGGAATACTGGAACGGTCGATATTCATTCTTCTTTTTTTTTTTTTCGTCCTATCTCCTCCCTTTCCGAATGAAACAAAAGGAATATCTCAGTAGGATCTGGATTGCATCCTTATCTTATCCTTTCCTTAGGAACTACACTCTAATAGAAATAGAATTCATATAATCTGCTATAACTGCTATAACTAATAGTTATATTCTATTCTATAATAGAATATAGAATTATTTCATATGTATATAGTATTATTTTGCGTTTTTTAAATTTGATTTGAATGAAAAAAAAAAATTCTAGTGCTAGTGACTACTAATAAATGAAATAATCAAAAATAAATAATCAAATAGAAAATAATCAAAAATAAAATCAAAATTCATATTATATTAATAATTATTAATATTAATTAATATGTTATAATAATTTATAATAATTAATATTAATAATTATTAATAGCTAATAGCTAACTAAGATCCCAATAGTTTCCCGAATTCCTATTCACGCACTATTTCTGTTATATGAGCCCGCTTAGCTCAGAGGTTAGAGCACCGCATTTGTAATGCGATGGTCATCGGTTCGATTCCGATAGTCGGCTTTCTCTATTTGTTCTATTTTTTTTTTTTTTATCAGGATTGATCATCTTTCCTTGAGACCAAGGAATATTGAGAAGACCCCCCCCTTTTTTTTCTCCAAATGTCGGGTTACCGATCTATTATGTTATGTCGCGGGAACTTCCAACTATGAATAAAGAATAAAAAACGGATTGGAGCCGTTTGATCTATACAGAACAAATCAAGAAAAGGATCCTTAACTTCCCATATATACAATATACAAAATAATACGGATATTGATACAATTCATCTTATTCCTCTTTGTAGTACTTCAGTGGATTTAGCTTCGTTTATCGTTTAGTTCAGTATTAATTTAGGTTTATTCTGTAAAATGAAATTTCAATAAAATTAAGGAGTCTTTATGTCTCGTTACCGAGGGCCTCGTTTCAAAAAAATACGCCGTCTAGGGGCTTTACCGGGACTCACTAGGAAAAGACCTAGATCCGGAAGTGATCTTAGAAACCAATCGCGTTCCGGGAAAAGATCTCAATATCGTATTCGTCTAGAAGAAAAACAAAAATTGCGTTTTCATTATGGTCTGACAGAGCAACAATTACTTAGATATGTTCGTATTGCTGGGAAAGCCAAAGGGTCAACAGGTCAGGTTTTACTACAACTACTTGAGATGCGTTTGGATAACATCCTTTTTCGATTGGGTATGGCTTCGACCATTCCGGGAGCCAGGCAATTAGTTAATCATAGACATATTTTAGTTAATGGCCGTATAGTAGATATCCCAAGTTATCGCTGCAAACCCCAAGATATTATTACTATGAGGGATGAACAAAGATCCAGAGCTCTGATTCAAAATTATATGGATTCATCCCCCCACGAGGAGTTGGCAAAACATTTGAGTCTTTATTCATCCCAATATAAAGGATTAGTAAATCAAATAATAGATATTAAGTGGATCGGTTTGAAAATCAATGAGTTGCTAGTCGTAGAATATTATTCCCGTCAGACTTGAACCTAACTAAAATAACAAAGCTTTGGACAAGCCCCTTTTTTTTCTTTCGCCGAAGTAAATAGATCTAAGAGGTTTGATCCGGATTTTTCTCCCATTCACGTATTACAAATGGATCAGCGGTGAGATTTTTATTCCTTGTCCATTCTTTCCGTTCCGGTATTTTCCATACCACAGCAATTAGGAATAGAGAATCTATATCAAATAAAGTACGATTGGAATACTCGTATCAATTGTTATTTGATTTGATACATTGTAGTCGGTACCGTTGGTGAATTAGGTGAAGGTACGGAGAGAGAGGGATTCGAACCCTCGGTAAACAAAAGCCTACATAGCAGTTCCAATGCTACGCCTTGAACCACTCGGCCATCTCTCCTACATAATCTTATGATTATGACCCAGAAACCGAGTGAATAGCGAGTCATTCATATTATTGTATTATTGCAATACAGGTATGACCAATCAATTCTAAATAGAAAATAGAAAACTTTTCATTAAAGAAAGATCTTCCCTCGAGGATCGAGGGATAAAAAAAACATTTTTTTTTCTTATCTTTTTCTTATCTTATTAAAAAGATTAAAAAAAAATAGATAGAATCTATCTATTCATGTTTGTCAAGAAGACGATCCCGTCTTATTCTTAGATTTATACTGGATTAAACCAATGAATTGGAACAAGTCAACTGACCCTATTTTATACTATGGTTACATTTAGACTATTATGGTTCCATAGGAATTCCAAAATTCCTTTCTAGTTTCAGATTTCTCAACAACAATTCCTCTCATGAGCTACCCCACAATCTATTACAAATTCATGAATCGTCCCATGGATTTTTTTGATATTTCGATTGCGTGGTGTATACACACTATGCACAAAAAATGGATGGTTATTCTTATTCTATTTTCATCATGGAATGATTCTATTATTTGATTTGATTTTTTTTTTCTTTGGATCATAATCAAATCAAAACTTCTAGAGTCATCAGAATCTGTAGGAAAAACTTCCTTGATTCCTGAGCTTCGATAAAATAGGAATAGTTCCGTTCATTGGTATACTACTTAATATTTATACTTAATACTTAATTTAAATGAAATACAATCGGATTCAAATATTTCCTATCCATCCCTGCCCCAAAGGGACAATTTGAGTGGAAGGTCGACACCTTTTTTTTTAGAATGAGTCCGTTTGTTTTTATGTGATTTCGTACTATACAATTCCTTTGTTTGTGGGATCATTTTCCCTCTAGGGGTAATGAGAAGAATTATGGAATGGATTGTTAACCATGCCTAGATCTCGGATAAATGGAAATTTTATTGATAAGACCTCTTCAATTGTAGCCAATATCTTATTACGAATAATTCCGACAACCTCAGGAGAAAAAGAGGCATTTACCTATTACAGAGATGGTGCGATTTGATTTTTTTTATTATTATTTATTTATTATTTATGATTTACCGACCTCAGTCTTACGAGAAAGAGACATGATTCGTAATACAAAGAAAAAAGATTTTTGAAATAAACCTATGCTCGGTGAAGGTGAAATTTAGAGATAGAACAATTCCTTCTGTCGTGTATCCCCGATTGATGCAGCCTCAGATGCTTCAATTGTTGATTTGAGTATTGAGCGAAAGGTTACACCTACAGGTTCTGTATTGTAGGTCAATCCGACTCCACTAGGACCAGACCAATAGGCGGCATAGAGGAAGAAGCACTACACCTAGGAATCAACAACGCGAAAACTTTGTTATAAATTACCCCTTTTCCTTATCGGGATCGGGACTAACAAGAATGGTTGGGACAACAAACATCCATCTCGTTCGTACTTTGGATACCCGTATAACCATCGAAGATCGTTGAAGTGACTAATTCCTGGAAATAGGGGGCGTTGAGGACAAAGAAATTGTTGGAGTTACCATTTCTATCTAGCACCAACATGGTTGGTGTTAAGAAAATATAGACCTCTTGCAGGAAGGCTGGCTAGAGATTCTTGTAAAAACACCAGCCCCTGTCAGTTCATAATGAGAATATTTCAATCTTTTTTGATTCCATGGATTATTCCCCTTATTACTATGCACAGAAGGGAGGAGCCGTATGAGATGAAAGTCTCACGTACGTTTCTGGAACGGAGATTCTTTGAATAGAATGAACGACCGTAACGGATGTCAGCTCAATCCGAAGGAAATTATGCGGAAGCTTTACAAAATTATTATGAAGCTATGCGACTAGAAATTGATCCCTATGATCGAAGTTATATACTCTATAACATAGGCCTTATCCACACAAGCAACGGAGAACATACGAAGGCTTTGGAATATTATTTCCGGGCACTCGAACGAAACCCATTCTTACCACAAGCTTTTAATAATATGGCCGTCATCTGTCATTACGTGCGACTATCTCCACTATAGAAAGAAGGAAAGAAAGATCAAACCTCCTAGTAAATACTAGAAAAAAATAGGCTTTCTACATATGCATCATTCAAAGCAACGAGTTTTATCAGCTGTAGCAAAGAAAGAGACTTCATAGGAGCCAAATATGAAGAAATAGGTACGGCCTATATATTAGATTCTATGGATAAAGAAAGGATCTAATTGATAGAGGAAGCACCGTAAAGATCAATTAGCGAGGTTTTGGGGCCGATACAATAAGAACTGCTTACTTATGTCATGATATGAGATAAAAGTTAGGA
>NW_027519129.1:30000-33113 GCF_043159265.1 Tasmannia lanceolata
GATTAGTTACAAATGCTTTTTGACAGGCATTTGCTGCGATTGGTCGTGTGAACCAAAAACCTATTAATAGATACGAACACATTCCCACGAGTTCCCAAAAAATATAAATTTGTATCAAATTGGAACTAGTAACTAATCCCAACATGGAAGTATTGGAAAAACTCATATAAGCAAAAAATCTCAAATATCCTTGATCATGAGACATATACTTGTCACTATAAATAAGAACCATGATTCCGACAGTAGTGATTAGTATTGACATAATAGAAGTAAGTGGGTCGATCAAGTGTCCGAACTCTAAGGAAAAATCATTATTGATGGTCCAAGACCATAGATATTGATAGATGGAACTGCCATCTATTTGTTGAACAGACAGATCGGCCGAAAAAACCATAACTATACTTAGCAATGAAACACTGGGAAAAGCCCACATACGACGAAGATTTTTTGTTGCGGTCGGAACAAGCAGAAGTCCCAATCCTATTGACATAGTAACTGGAAGTGGAACGAAAGGTATGATCCATGCATATTGATATATGGGTTGCATAATCAAATCAAACTTTTTTTTTTTATTCTTATTAATTTTTCCGATTCACCAGCTCTTATCTTTTTTGTAAAGAGCAATAATCAAATAAATAAAAAAATCAAGATATAAAAACTCAAATATTATTTTGAATTCTTCATTATTCTGATTCTTTCCCAGATATTTGAAAAATTCAAATCAAGAAGTTACAATTGTTCAAATAACCAAGTTACTGCTTAAAAATGACTACCTAGTGATTAACTAAGATATTTATTGAGATACAGAATATGAGATTTTCAATCATTCCACTATTACGGTGATTTATATCCATATAGTAATAAGGAAAAAGAATTACACCAAAATAGTACTTGATTCTGATATGAATTATAGGATCCACCAATAACTCGACCTAATAAAATAACACCTAGTTATTTTAGTTAGTTTATTTGGAGTCATTGACTAATTCATTCTGGAACTGATTGATTGGCTTCTAGTCAAATAAAACAAACATATTTTATGGAAAATCCTACGATACTCGTCATTTCGCATAGAGCTGAAATAATAAATTACTAAAATGACCTTTATCAAGTAATGTATCGTTTAAGAGATTAACTACATGATCTCATTTGAATTTAAATTATGGGTACTCCATTCTCGAGTTTGATCAATTAATCGAAAAAATTTTATATTATTGTTTTCTTAAATTAGGTAAGGGTAAAATGTATGGGTTCTTAAGTTTTTTGATTTGATTTATTAAATGTAACATGACGATATATAAATAGACTGAGATATAAATTGGAACCCTTTTTTTTTTTTCATCCCTAGTTATACTATATGTGATGCGCACATATCTGTATTTTTTATGTTATGAAGGAAGTATCCACTATGGAATAGATATAGATAATGGATAGAAAGAACGATTTATTTTGAACAATACAATACATGTCTTTCACATCCAACTATAAAAATGAGAAACCTCTTTCTTTTAAAATGGCAGTTCCAAAGAAACGTACTTCTATGTCAAAAAAGCGTATTCGCAAAAATATTTGGAAGAGAAAGGGATATTGGGCCGCGATAAAAGCTTTATCCTTAGCTAAATCTATTTCTACCGGGCATTCAAAAAGTTTTTTTGTGCAACAAACAAGTAATAAAGCCGCGGAATAATCTGAATGAATCGACATGACTCGATGAATTGGATGATTTAGAAGATGAATAATTTACATTTTACATTAACGAATTTTGGAACTCATCAATATGAGATAGAACTGGATGTTGTGGTATGTAGAATAATAATTCGCCTGTCTAATTGAGTTCTAAAAACGATTGATTTCCGTTTTGTTTTGTTTGAAAAAAAAAAAAAGAAGTCATTAGATAGAAGATAAAGGTTTCACTTTTCATTCCTTATAGTATTCTAGAATGGTATTCTATTAGATTTTTATAATTTGCGAGATGGGGATTGTAACTTTCCCCATCAATTCGCTTTCACAATAACAAAAATCTCATTTTTATGTCGGATCCATGAAATGAGATAAATGAGAAATGAATCATAAAAAAAAAATGAGATAGAAAAAAAAGGACAATTTTTAGTTGTATACCTCGACTGAGGACATAACCCTCTAGTTCCAACTGGTCCAGGGGGACTTATACTCCGTGAAAATGATTGTTAAAACTGACACCATACCACTATACTAAGTTAAGTATTATTGAACGTTCAAATATTTATTTGAACGAGTTTTTTGATTCATCGATTCTAATCTTTCCTAAGATCGATTGGATTGAATCCATCAATCTCGACGATTGAACATAGTATGGGCTATTATTATTTCGATCAAGCCGCCATGGTGAAATCGGTAGACACGCTGCTCTTAGGAAGCAGTGCTAGAGCATCTCGGTTCGAATCCGAGTGGCGGCATCCCCTAAAAGGGGCAAGATAAATCCTATCTTATAAGGAATTCAATTCCTTTCCTTATTTCCATTCCATAATTGAGGAACACACACCCCCCCTTTTTTTTTTTACAAAATAATTTTTTATGATATTTGCGACTTTAGAACATATATTAACTCACATATCTTTTTCGATCATTTCAATTGTTATTACGATTCATTTGATGGATTTATTAGTCCATCAAATCGTAGGAATATGTGATTCATCAGAAAAAGGCATTATAGCTACTTTTTTCTGTATAACAGGATTATTAATAACTCGTTGGATTTATTTGAGACATTTCCCGTTAAGTGATTTATATGAATCATTAATGTTCCTTTCATGGAGTTTCTCCATTATTCATATGGTTCCTAAAGTGGGGAACCATAAAAATAATTTAAGCGCAATAACTGGGCCAAGTGCTATTTTTACCCAAGGCTTTGCCACTTCAGGTCTTTTAACTGAAATGCATCAATCCGCAATATTAGTACCCGCCCTACAATCCCAGTGGTTAATGATGCACGTAAGTATGATGTTATTGAGCTATGCAGCTCTTTTATGTGGAGCGTTATTATCAGTAGCTTTTCTAGTCATCACATTTCGAAAAAACACAGATATTGTTGTTAAAACCAATCATTTATTAATTGGGACATTTTCCTTTGGTGA
>NW_027519130.1:0-2500 GCF_043159265.1 Tasmannia lanceolata
TTCAATTAGGTCTTGCTCTAGCCTCTTTAGGGGTTATTACTTCCTTGGTAGCTCAACACATGTACTCTTTACCTGCTTATGCGTTCATAGCACAAGACTTTACTACTCAAGCTGCGTTATATACTCATCACCAATACATTGCAGGGTTCATCATGACAGGAGCCTTTGCCCATGGAGCTATATTCTTCATTCGAGATTACAATCCGGAACAGAATGAGGATAATGTATTGGCAAGAATGTTAGACCATAAAGAAGCTATCAAATCTCATTTAAGTTGGGTCAGCCTGTTTCTGGGGTTCCATACCTTAGGACTCTATGTTCATAACGACGTCATGCTTGCTTTTGGTACTCCAGAGAAACAAATCTTGATCGAACCCATATTTGCCCAATGGATACAATCCGCTCATGGTAAGACTTCATATGGGTTCGATGTACTCTTATCTTCAACGAATGGCCCAGCATTCAATGCTGGTCGAAGCATATGGTTACCCGGCTGGTTAAATGCCGTTAATGAGAATAGTAATTCACTATTCTTAACAATAGGTCCTGGAGACTTCTTGGTTCATCATGCTATTGCTCTAGGTTTGCATACAACCACACTGATCTTAGTAAAAGGTGCTTTAGACGCACGTGGTTCCAAGTTAATGCCAGATAAAAAGGATTTCGGTTATAGTTTTCCTTGCGACGGTCCGGGACGTGGGGGTACTTGTGATATTTCGGCTTGGACGCATTTTATTTGGCAGTTTTCTGGATGTTAAATACCATAGGATGGGTTACTTTTTATTGGCATTGGAAGCACATCACACTATGGCAGGGTAACGTTTCACAATTTAATGAATCCTCCACTTATTTGATGGGATGGTTAAGAGATTATCTATGGTTAAACTCTTCACAACTTATCAATGGATATAACCCTTTTGGTATGAATAGTTTATCAGTGTGGGCATGGATGTTTTTATTTGGGCATCTTGTTTGGGCTACTGGATTTATGTTCTTAATTTCCTGGCGTGGATATT
The DNA here is from genome assembly GCF_043159265.1 of Tasmannia lanceolata. NCBI lineage: Eukaryota > Viridiplantae > Streptophyta > Magnoliopsida > Canellales > Winteraceae > Tasmannia > Tasmannia lanceolata. Next base: position 1,017 of record NW_027519130.1, read on the forward strand.
GGCAGGAATTGATTGAAACTTTAGCATGGGCTCATGAACGCACACCTTTGGCTAATTTGATTCGATGGAGGGATAAGCCCGTGGCTCTTTCCATTGTACAAGCAAGATTAGTTGGATTAGCCCACTTTTCTGTAGGTTATATATTCACTTATGCAGCTTTCTTGATTGCCTCTACATCAGGCAAATTTGGTTAATCTAACAAATTTGATTCGATTGAGAAGGGGGAGGATCCCCCTTCTTATATTTCTTATATTTCTACATCTAGGATCCGACCCATATCATTGATAATAATAGGAACTGAACCATTATGGCAAGGAAAAGTTTGATTCAGAGGGAGAGTAAGAGGCAGAAATTGGAACAGAAATATCATTTGATTCGTCGATCCTCAAAAAAAGAAATAAGCAAAGTTTCATCGTTGAGTGACAATGGGAAATTCATGGAAAATTGCAATCCCCACCACGTAATAGTGCACCTATACGTCTTCATCGACGTTGTTTTTCAACCGGAAGATCTAGAGGTAACTATCGAGACTTTGGACTATCCGGGCACATACTTCGCGAAAGGTTTCATGCATGTTTGTTGCCGGGGGCAACAAGATCAAGTTGGTAAGGATCAAAATATCCCTTCTTCATATTTCTATCGATCTCTATGATCATAGATCATAGAGGGGTCCCCTTTACCATTCTGTATAAATGGGTTATTCTATTTGTATAGAACATGGTAGAGGGGCACATCCAATCCCTAATCCCTGTTCGTCTATTAGTTCCCAGTTCTTCAGCGCGGGGTAGAGCAGTTTGGTAGCTCGCGAGGCTCATAACCTTGAGGTCACGGGTTCAAATCCTGTCTCCGCAACATCTTTTGTTTTGGGATGGGAGGAAAAGAAGAGGGAATATAGAACCACTACACTATCGTGGTCAACTATATCGAATTATTTATCATATTACATGACTTTACCATGGGCGGATAGCGGGAATCGAACCCGCATCTTCTCCTTGGCAAAGAGAAATTTTACCATTCGACCATATCCGCATTTTTCTTAGTTCCTGATACACACGCATATGTCCACACATATATGATATATAATATATGCGTCTGGATCATATTTGTGCAGGGCCAGATACTCAGGAAGATTCCAATTCTATTTCTATTCATTTTTTTTTTGATTCATTTCACTCAATAAGTGACTTTTGACCCTCCCTCCCATTTTTTTTCTTTATTTTTCTTTTCGGGACTCGATTCATATTGAATTTGAATGTGTCTCACAACCCGAACTCCTTCGGGGGAGGGGTCAATTTTGGATCCGGGAAATGCCGAGTAGGTTCAAGAGATGAGAGAATTAAGGATAGCTACCAGAAAGACTAATCCAATCCATAATGATGTACCGGAAAATACAACATTTTGTTACTTGACCAACCATCGGAAGAAGCAAATACAACAGGTACACTAATCAGTAAGATTGATGAAGTAGCAATTAATGCAAAAAG
>NW_027519130.1:15000-27500 GCF_043159265.1 Tasmannia lanceolata
CAAAGTAGGTGATAAAGTAGCTGGAAGACATGGGAATAAAGGTATCATTTCAAAAATTTTGCCTAGACAAGATATGCCTTATTTGCAAGATGGAACACCGGTGGATATGGTCTTCAACCCATTAGGAGTACCTTCGCGAATGAATGTGGGACAGATATTTGAATGCTCGCTCGGGTTAGCGGGGGACCTGCTGGACAGACATTATAGAATAGCACCCTTCGATGAGAGATATGAGCAAGAGGCTTCGAGAAAACTAGTGTTTCCTGAATTATATGAAGCCAGTAAGCAAACAGCAAATCCGTGGGTATTTGAACCCGAGTATCCGGGAAAAAGCAGAATATTTGATGGAAGAACAGGAGATCCTTTTGAACAACCTGTTATAATAGGAAAGTCCTATATCCTGAAATTAATTCATCAAGTTGATGATAAAATCCACGGACGCTCCAGTGGACATTATGCACTTGTTACACAACAACCCCTTAGAGGAAGGGCCAGGCAAGGGGGACAACGAGTAGGAGAAATGGAAGTTTGGGCTCTAGAGGGATTTGGTGTTGCTCATATTTCACAAGAGATGCTTACTTATAAATCTGATCATATTAGAGCTCGTCAGGAAGTACTTGGTACTACGATCATTGGAGGAACAATACCTAACCCCGAGGATGCTCCAGAATCTTTTCGATTACTCGTTCGAGAACTACGATCTTTGGCTCTGGAACTGAATCATTTCCTTGTATCTGAGAAGAACTTCCAGATTCATAGGAAGGAAGCTTGATCGGAATGAATCAGAATTTATATTCTATAATATGATCGACAGGTATAAACATCAACAACTTCGAATTGGATCAGTTTCTCCTCAACAAATAAGTGCTTGGGCTAACAAAATACTACCTAATGGAGAGATAGTTGGAGAGGTGACAAAACCCTATACTTTTCATTACAAAACCAATAAACCGGAAAAAGATGGATTGTTTTGTGAAAGAATTTCTGGACCTATAAAAAGTGGAATTTGTGCTTGTGGAAATTATCGAGTGATCGGAGATGAAAAAGAAGACCCGAAATTTTGTGAACAATGCGGAGTCGAATTTGTTGATTCTCGGATACGAAGATATCAAATGGGATACATCAAACTGGCATGTCCAGTGACTCATGTGTGGTATTTTAAACGTCTTCCTAGTTATATCGCGAATCTTTTAGATAAACCCCTTAAGGAATTAGAAAGCCTAGTATACTGCGATGTGTGATTTGATCGAAATTATGAGTTTACAGATTCGGAATGAGAAACTGTCATCCCATTTAATCCGATTGGGATGCCCCTGGCTCTGACATGTCTCCTGGGAGAGGAAGAAGAAGAACATGAAGCTCAGAATTATGGGTGTATTCAATACTTCCAAATAAAGGGGGAATTGATCCATGGTCGATTCCGTAACATATAAATAGGAATTGCTAGCTGTACCTCGTGAAAAAAAAAAAAGAATTCTTTCTTGGAATTAGCCACTCCATTTCTTTTAGAAATAAATTCTGTTTTCTGTTCAAGTAAACAAATATGACATGGTTACAGGAATCTATCCATCGCATATATGCTTCAAGGGACATCATAGCATAACCGTCGAGGTGAAGTAGGGACCTAAAAGATCGAATGGAACGATACATAGACAAGTAAATCCCTTATGAGTTCCAAGGTATTCCTTTAAGGGGATTCATCATTCGAGGGGACGTAGGCTACTCAACAATTTCACATTTTATTTATGTCGTAATTGAATAATGAATAAGTAATTCCGAAAATAAAATATAAAGTAAAAATGAATCAATGAAATATAGGTTGGTTCTCACTGGGAACTTGAGTAAGGAGTAGATTTTTATGGGGGTTTCTAGAACAAAATTTGAAAGTGAGACCCCCTTTATTTATTATTTATTTGGTGTAACTACTTGAGCCGGATGAGAGGAAACCTTCATGTCCGGTTTTTAAGGGGGGGATCCTATAGGAACCTATCCCAATTTTTCTTTTGCTAGGCCCATAGTTAAAAAACCGACTTTCTTACGATTACGAGGTTCATTCGAATATGAAATACAATCCCGGAAATATAGCATCCCACTTTTTTTTACTACCCAAGGCTTCGATACATTTCGAAATCGAGAAATCTCTACTGGAGCAAGTGCTATCAGAGAACAATTAGCCGATCCAGATTTGCGAATTATTACAGATCATTCATTGGTGGAATGGAAGGAATTAGGGGAAGAAAGGTACACTGGGAATGAATGGGAAGATAGAAAAGTTGGAAGAAGAAAGGATTTTTTGGTTAGACGCATGGAATTAGCTAAGCATTTTGTTCGAACAAATGTAGAACCAGAACGGATGGTTTTGTGCCTATTACCAGTTCTTCCTCCGGAGTTGAGACCAATCATTCAGATAGATGGGGGTAAACCAATGAGTTCGGATATTAATGAACTCTATCGAAGAGTTATCTATCGGAACAATACTCTTACCGATCCATTAACAACAAGTAGATCTACGCCAGGGGAATCAGTAATGTGTCAGGAGAAATTGGTACAAGAAGCCGTAGATACACTTCTTGATAATGGGATCCGCGGGCAACCAATGAGGGATGGTCATAATAAAGTTTACAAGTCGTTTTCAGATGTAATTGAAGGCAAAGAGGGAAGATTTCGTGAGACTCTACTTGGTAAACGGGTCGATTATTCGGGGCGTTCCGTCATTGTCGTGGGCCCTTCGCTTCATTACATCGATGTGGATTACCTCGAGAAATAGCAATAGAACTTTTCCAGACATTTGTAATTCGTGGTCTAATCAGACAACATATTGCTTCCAACATAGGGATTGCAAAAAGTAAAATTCGGGAAAAAGAACCAATTGTATGGGAAATACTTCAAGAAGTTATGCAAGGGCACCCCATATTGCTGAATAGAGCACCCACCCTGCATAGATTAGGCATACAGGCGTTCCAACCTATTTTAGCGGAGGAACGTGCTATTTGTTTACATCCATTAGTTCGTAAGGGATTCAATGCAGACTTTGATGGGGATCAAATGGCTGTTCATGTACCTTTATCTTTGGAAGCTCAAGCAGAGGCTCGTTTACTTATGTTTTCTCATATGAATCTCTTGTCTCCAGCTATTGGGGATCCCATTTCCATACCAACCCAAGATATGCTTATTGGACTCTATGTATTAACCATCGGAAATCGTCGAGGTATTTGTGCAAATAGGTATAATCCATGGAATCACAGAAACTATCAAAATGAAACAGTTTACGAGTATAATAATAACTATAAGTATACGAAAGAAAAAGAACCCTATTTTTGTAGTTCCTATGATGCACTTGGAGCTTACCGGCAGAAACGAATCAATTTAGATAGTCCTTTGTGGCTCCGGTGGCGACTAGATCAACGTTTCATTGCCCCAAGAGAAGTGCCCATCGAAGTTCAATATGAATCTTTGGGTACCTATCATGAGATTTATGGGCACTATCTACTAGTAAGAAGTGTCAAAAAAGAAATCCTTTGTATATACATTCGAACCACCATTGGTCATATTTCTTTTTATCGAGAAATAGAAGAAGCCATACAGGGGTTTTGCCGAGCCTACTCATAAGGTACCTAAGCTAAGTAATTATGTGATACGATACCTTGTGAATTCGGGTCTCTACGGTTCAACCGGTATCCTAATTCCTGAATTGATACGTGAATCAAGATAGAGGAAAGGAAGTCTTCGAATCACTGACTCAAACCTATTGTCGAATCCTACTCAACAGAATATGGAGGTACTTATGGCGGAACGGGCCGATCTGGTCTTTCACAATAAAGTGATAGATGGAACTGCCATGAAACGACTTATTAGTCGATTAATAGATCACTTCGGAATGGCATATACATCACACATACTGGATCAAGTAAAGACTATGGGTTTCCAGCAAGCCACTGCTACATCCATTTCATTAGGAATTGATGATCTTTTAACAATACCTTCTAAGGGATGGCTAGTCCAAGATGCTGAACAACAAAGTTTGATTTTGGAAAAGCACCATCATTATGGGAATGTACACGCGGTAGAAAAATTACGTCAATCCATTGAGATATGGTATGCTACAAGTGAATATTTGAGACAAGAAATGCATCCTAATTTTAGGATGACGGATCCTTCTAATCCAGTCCATATAATGTCCTTTTCGGGAGCTCGGGGAAATGCATCTCAGGTACACCAATTAGTCGGTATGAGAGGATTAATGTCGGATCCCCAAGGACAAATGATTGATTTACCCATTCAAAGCAATTTACGCGAAGGACTTTCTTTAACGGAATATCTCATTTCTTGCTACGGAGCTCGCAAAGGAGTTGTGGATACTGCTGTACGAACATCAGATGCTGGATACCTCACGCGTCGACTTGTTGAAGTAGTTCAACACATTGTTGTACGTAGAACAGATTGTGGCACTATCCGAGGTATTTCCGTGAGTCCTCGAAATGGGATGACGGAAAAAATGTTGATCCAAACACTAATTGGTCGTGTATTAGCAGACGATATATATATGGGTCTACGATGCATTGCCGCTCGAAATCAAGATATTGGGGTTGGGCTTGTCAATCGATTCATAACCTTTCGAGCACAATCAATATATATTCGAACCCCCTTTATTTGCAGGAGTACATCTTGGATCTGTCGATTATGTTATGGTCGGAGTCCCACTCATGGTGACCTGGTCGAATTGGGAGAAGCAGTAGGTATCATTGCGGGTCAATCAATTGGGGAACCAGGGACTCAACTAACATTAAGAACTTTTCATACCGGTGGAGTATTCACAGGTGGTACTGCAGAACATGTACGAGCCCCCTCTAATGGAAAAATAAAATTCAATGAGGATTTGGTTCATCCCACACGTACACGTCATGGGCATCCTGCTTTTCTATGTTATATAGACCTGTATGTCACTATTGAGAGTCAGGATATTCTACATAATGTGAATATTCCACCAAAAAGTTTTCTTTTAGTTCAAAATGATCAATATGTAGAATCAGAACAAGTGATTGCCGAGATTCGCGCTGGAACATCCACTTTCAATTTTAAAGAGAGAGTTCGAAAACATATTTATTCTGACTCAGAGGGAGAAATGCACTGGAGTACCGATGTGTACCATGCACCTGAATATACATATGGTAATGTTCATCTCTTACCTAAAACAAGTCATTTATGGATATTATCGGGGGGTCCGTGCAGATCTAGTATAGTGCCTTTTTCGCTCCACAAGGATCAAGATCAAATGAACATTCATTCTCTTTCTGTCGAACAGAGAGAGAGTTCTGACCTCTCAGTGACTAATGATCGAGTGAGACACAAATTGTTTAGTTCAGATCCTTCCGGTAAAAAAGAGGGAAAGATTCTTGATTATTCAGGACCTGCTCGAATCATATCCAATGGTCGTTGGAATTTCATATATCCTGCCATTCTCCACGAGAATTCTGATTTATTGGCGAAAAGGCGAAGAAATAGATTCATCATCCCATTCCAATATGATCAAGAACGAGAGAAAGAACTAATGCCTCGTTCTGGTATCTCGATTGAAATACCCATAAATGGTATTTTACGTAGAAATAGTATTCTTGCTTATTTCGACGATCCCCGATACAGAAGAAGCAGTTCAGGAATTACTAAGTATGGGACTGTAGAAGTGGATTCAATCGTCAAAAAAGAGGATTTGATTGAGTATCGAGGAGCAAAGGAATTTAGTCCGAAATACCAAATGAAAGTAGATCGCTTTTTTTTCATTCCCGAAGAAGTGCATATCTTACCTGGCTCTTCGTCCATAATGGTACAGAACAATAGTATCATTGGAGTCGATACACGAATCACTTTAAATACAAGAAGCCGCGTAGGTGGATTAGTCCGAGTGGAGAGAAAAAAAAAAAGGATTGAACTGAAAATCTTTTCTGGAGATATCCATTTTCCTGGAGAGACAGATAAGATCTCCCGGCACAGCGGCATCTTGATACCACCAGGAACGGGAAAAAAAAATTCTAAGGAATCAAAAAAATTACAAAATTGGATCTATGTCCAACGGATCACACCTACCAAGAAAAAGTATTTTGTTTCGGTTCGATCCGTAGTCACATATGAAATAGCTGATGGTATCAATTTAGCAACGCTTTTTCCCCAGGATCTGTTGCAAGAAAGGGATAATGTGAAATTCCGAGTTGAAAATTATATCCTTTATAGAAATGGCAAACCAATTCGAGGAATTTATTACACAAGTATTCAATTAGTTCGTACTTGTTTAGTATTGAATTGGGACCAAGACCGAAATGGTTCTATAGAAAAGGTTCAGGCTTCCATTGTTGAAGTGAGGGCAAATGATCTGATTCGAGATTTCATAAGAATTGACTTAGTGAAGTCCCCTATTTCGTATATCGGAAAAAGGAATGATATGGCGGGTTCGGGATTGATCCCAGATAATGGATCAGATCACACCAATATCAATCCTTTTTATTCCAAGGCGAGGAGGATTCAATCACTTACCCAACATCAAGGAACTATTCGTACGTTGCTGAATAGAAATAAGGAATGCCAATCTTTTCTAATTTTGTCATTATCCAATTGTTCTCGAATTGGTCCATTCAATGGTTCTAAATCTCACAATGTGACAAAAGAATCAATTCAAATTAAAGAGGATCCCATGATTCCGATTAGGAATTCGTTGGGTCCCTTAGGGACTGTACCTAAAATTGCGAATTTTTATTCACCTTACTATTTAATAACTCATAATCAGATCTTGTTAAATAAATATTTGCTACTTGACAATTTAAAACAGACTTTACAAGTACTTAAATATTATTTAATGGATGAAAATGGGAGAATTTATAATCCCTATCCATGCAGGAACATCATTTTTCATCCATTCGATTTGACTTGGTGCTTTCTCCATCACGATTATTGTGAGAAGACATCCAAAATAATTGTCCTCGGACAGTTTATTTGTGAAAATGTATGTATATCCAAATATGGACCACAGATAAAATCTGGTCAAGTTCTAATTGTTCATGTTGACTCCTTAGTCATAAGATCAGCTAAGCCTCATTTGGCCACCCCAGGGGCAACCGTTCATGGTCATTATGGAGAAATCCTTTACGAAGGGGATACATTAGTTACATTTATATATGAAAAATCGAGATCGGGTGATATAACGCAAGGTCTTCCAAAAGTGGAACAAGTGTTAGAAGTGCGTTCGATTGATTCAATATCGATGAACCTAGAAAAGAGGGTTGAGGGTTGGAACGAACATATAAAAAGAATTCTTGGAATTCCGTGGGAATTCTTGATTGGTGCTGAGCTAACCATAGCGCAAAGTCGTATCTCTTTGGTTAATAAGATCCAAAGGGTTTATCGATCCCAGGGGGTGCAAATCCATAATAGGCATATAGAGATTATTGTACGTCAAATAACATCAAAAGTGTTGGTTTCAGAAGATGGAATGTCTAATGTTTTTTCACCCGGAGAACTAATAGGATTGTTTCGAGCGGAACGAACAGGGCGTGCTTTGGAAGAAGCGATCTGTTACCGAGCCATCTTATTGGGAATTACCAGGGCATCTCTGAATACTCAAAGTTTCATATCCGAAGCAAGTTTTCAAGAAACTGCTCGAGTTTTAGCAAAAGCCGCTCTACGAGGTCGTATTGATTGGTTGAAAGGCCTGAAAGAGAACGTTGTTCTGGGGGGGATGATACCTGTTGGTACCGGATTCAAGGGATTAGTGCACCGTTCAAGGCAAGACAACAACATTCCCTTGGAAATCAAAAAGAAGAATCTATTCGAGGGGGAAATTAGAGATATTTTGTTCCACCACAGAGAATTATTTGGTTCTTACATCCCAAATAATTTCCATAATACACCAGAACAATAATTTACGGGATTTCATGATTCCTAAGAGCAAATTGATTCTTTTCTTTTAACTTTAATTATATGGTATGGTCCGGTCTTTTTATTGGGTAATAAAGATAATAACGAATAGAAAGGAATTAATCACTTGGACCATGTATCAAGGGTCAATCTCCGGGAGAAGGTTCCGTCGGAACAATTATTTATTTCAGGGTACCTCGTCTCTTAAAAAAAAAAAAAAGAGAAAGTGTGGGGAAAAATGACAAGAAGATATTGGAACATTAATTTAGAAGAGATGATGGAAGCAGGAGTTCATTTTGGTCATGGTACTAGGAAATGGAATCCTAGAATGGCACCTTACATCTCTGCAAAGCGTAAAGGTATTCATATTACAAATCTTACTAGAACTGCTCGTTTTTTGTCAGAAGCCTGTGATTTAGTTTTTGATGCAGCAAGTAGGGGAAAACACTTCTTAATAGTTGGTACCAAAAATAAAGCAGCTGATTCAGTAGCATCAGCTGCAATAAAGGCTCGGTGTCATTATGTTAATAAAAAATGGCTCGGTGGTATGTCAACGAATTGGTCCACTACAGAAACGAGACTTCATAAGTTTAGGGATTTGAAAGCGGAACAAAAGGCGGGGAAACTCAACCGTCTACCGAAAAGAGATGCAGCAATGTTGAAGAGACAATTATCTCACCTGCAAACATATTTGGGTGGGATCAAATATATGACGGGCTTACCCGATATTGTAATCATCGTTGATCAGCAAGAAGAATATACGGCTCTTCGAGAATGTCTCACTTTAGGGATTCCGACGATTTGCTTAATCGATACAAATTGTAACCCGGATCTCGCAGATATTTCTATTCCAGCCAACGATGACGCTATAGCGTCAATCCGATTGATTCTTAACAAATTAGTATCCGCAATTTGTGAGGGTCGTTCTAGCTATATAAGAAATCGTTGATTAATAATAAGATAAGCCAATGACTTTTTGAACCCCATAGATTGATTTAATCGGTTACTATTTCTGAATCTCAAAAAAGAGATCAAAATCACTGGGGATATTATGTGATTACTTGGTATCCTAAATATACGATTTAAAGTAGTCGAGTCGAGAAAGAGAGGGTTGAATCAAAATAATTCTTTTTTAAGTTCTATTTCTGTCAGAGGGCAATATGAATGTTCTACCATGTTCCATCAACACACTCAAAGGGTTATACGATCTATCCGGTGTGGAAGTAGGCCAACATTTCTATTGGCAAATAGGGGGTTTCCAAGTCCATGCCCAAGTACTTATCACTTCTTGGGTCGTAATTGCTATCTTATTAGGTTCAGCCACTATAGCTGTTCGGAACCCACAAACCATTCCAACTAACAGTCAGAATTTCTTCGAATATGTACTTGAATTCATTCGAGACTTGAGCAAAACTCAGATTGGAGAAGATTATGGTCCTTGGGTTCCTTTTATTGGAACTATGTTCCTATTTATTTTTGTTTCTAACTGGTCAGGTGCTCTTTTACCTCGGAAAATCATACAGTTACCTCATGGGGAGTTAGCTGCACCCACGAATGATATAAATACTACTGTTGCTTTAGCTTTACCCACGTCAGTGGCATATTTCTATGCGGGTCTTACTAAAAAGGGATTGGGCTATTTCGGTAAATACATTCAACCAACTCCAATACTTTTACCAATTAACATCCTAGAAGATTTCACAAAACCTTTATCACTTAGTTTTCGACTTTTCGGGAATATATTGGCTGATGAATTAGTAGTTGTTGTTCTTGTTTCTTTAGTACCTTTAGTGGTTCCTATACCTGTCATGTTTCTTGGATTATTCACAAGCGGGATTCAAGCTCTTATTTTTGCGACTTTAGCCGCGGCTTATATAGGTGAATCCATGGAGGGTCATCATTGACTAGCTTCCAAAATAGTCTTGTTTTTTTTTTTTTGAAAAAAAAAACAAGACTATCCCAACTCATGGGTGGCTCAAGATAATCTACTTGGGGAACATGATGGATATCTACAAATATGGTAGATACGATTTAGAGTAGGGTCAATAAAGATGTACGATATTAGGGAATTAAAAAAAAAAAAAGGAAAGAGATCGAAAAGATCTTTTTTCCTAAGATTCCCGTTTGGTCCATTTACGTCATACCTCTCCAATTGATATTCTATTTATATCAGTCAATTACGATTACGGTATTACGATTCATAATTTGAATAAGAAAGAATTGTTATGTTATCTGTTTCCGACGTATGCCTAAACAAAAAAACTATGTTCTATCAATTCAATGGTTGACAAAAATTGTCTGCAATTGGATCAATCAAATCTTGATATGGATATGGAATGGTTCGGGCTGATGAATCCATCCGTTTATATCAATGCGCAATAATGATAAAGAAAAGGAAGAGAAAAGTTTACAAACAAATAAGATTCAGAAAAAGGTAGGTTAGGGAGGTTGAGCTGGGTATATGTAATGGCTATAATTCAATCCCTGTGTATGTTTCGAAGAATGATTCTATAATCCAATTCAATATAAGATACGAATGGTTTACGTTATGGAAGAAACATATGTATATGTGATATTAGATATTCACGAGTTATATATGGACTATCCATATATATTATTTCCCATCCCACTGAAGTTAGATGGATTCCAACGGAAGGACTTCCGTTTCATCTTTGGCTGTGGATTGAATGAATAAACAGATGAAGTTAAGGATATAGAAGAGAAAGAGCGAAGAATTGAAAGAGTGGTTCGGAACAAAGAAATGGAAGAACTAGAATCGTATGACTTTACAAAGACTCCATGGATAGGAACTAAAAACGAGATATTGAAGCAGTTATGATGATTCAGTAATATCATCACTTCAATTTGGAGTTCTTAGTTACTTCGACCCGATGGATCTTAGTGATGGAATAATAAGTCATAATTCAGTGATTGTATCATTAACCATTTCTTTATTTTGGTGCGAGGAGCTTACCATGAATCCACTGATTTCTGCCGCTTCCGTTATTGCTGCTGGATTGGCCGTAGGGCTTGCTTCAATTGGACCTGGAGTTGGTCAAGGTACTGCTGCGGGCCAAGCTGTAGAAGGTATTGCGAGACAACCAGAAGCAGAGGGTAAAATACGAGGTACTTTATTGCTTAGTCTGGCTTTTATGGAAGCTTTAACAATTTACGGACTGGTCGTGGCATTAGCGCTTTTATTTGCGAATCCTTTTGTTTAATCCTATAAATGTGAAAAATACGTACTTATTTTTTTCTTATTTGATTGCCGTGAACTTGCCGCTTGCTTCTTCGAATTATATCAACACTTTACTCCTACAACCACTTATTCGTTGAGACAATACCCCACCCCAGGGAAAAGGCTGATTTGAGGATGAGGAATTAGTAGATCCACTCGCTTTCTTCCTTTCCATCCTTAATGGAACCCTTTTTTTTTTTTCACTTTTAGGAAGCGTTGTAACAAACGAGGTATTTCGCAATTGGCATGAGACCCGGGACCTCATATTAATAAGTATTTTATTGGATTGGGAACTTCAATTGAAATAATAATAAAGAATAAATGAAATTTCAAAATGAAATGAATCTATTTTATAAATAAATTCATATTTATAAATAAGTAAATAAATAAAAAGAAATCAATCAAAAGTGGGGCGAAATTATACAATAAAGAAAACTCTGTTCAATTAATTTTGTTAGTCCTATCTATAAGAGGAGAGCATATGAAAAATGTAACCGATTCTTTCGTTTCCTTGGGTCACTGGTCATACGCCGGGAGTTTCGGGCTTAATACCGATATTTTAGCAACAAATCCAATAAATCTAAGTGTAGTGCTTGGTGTATTGATCTTTTTTGGAAAGGGAGTGTGTGCGAGTTGTGTATTTCAAGAATAGGCTGGATCCAACCAGCTGCACTTATTTACTTATTTATTTATAAATAGGAAAGTTATAACTAGGAAAGAAAGGTGCACGATCTCAACGAATTACTTCTGAATAAATTCAGAAATCATATGTAAGAACCATAGCATTTCGTGACTCATTGGTAAATCGACTTTGATTCTCTATCAACCAATAATGTGGGACCATTAACATGGTTAAAGCTAAACCGTTTGAAGTCCAGGCACAACATGGTACTCTTTCTACCACTACGTTAGTACGGATATGGTTTAAAAATGAATAGAATAGTTGGCAATTTATCTGATATAGAACACTCATATCAATAAAATGATTTGAACCATTTATTGAAAAATGAAAAAAAAAAACAAATGGGTGCCTCGCCCCCTTTTTGTATCCAACGCTAAATCGACGGCCTGTGTATAAAATAAGAAGAATTCTTTGGATTTGAAGAAAAAAAAAAATGAAAAATTCATAAAATAATAAATAAAAAAAAAAATAAACAACTTTGCTGACAATTACAGATTTTTTGTCTGGTCGGAAGAGTCCTCCGAATATTCTGTTCTGGTCTTGTATCAGTTTCGATATCGTGGAATACGAACAGAGAAGAGAGGGCAGGCTCATTACATTAAAAGATATGGGAATGCCCATTAAGTAACTGAGCGTGAGAGCCAAATGAATTGAAAGATTCATGTTTGGTTCGGGAAG
>NW_027519130.1:30000-37865 GCF_043159265.1 Tasmannia lanceolata
AAACTTTGGTTTCATTCGGCTCCTTTATGGAATATAGATGGATTCCCAGATCTAAGGCGTAAACGAAACTAAAAAAAAAAGAGAAAATATTTACGATACGATGTGTGGAAAAAGGGGAGTCATCGCAAATCCGAATTCAAAGAAAAAATTCGATCCATAACATCTATGTCAGTTTTTCTGTATGAATATGAATGCATACAAAACAACTCACTTTCTAGATGATCCCTCTAGAAGAGGGGATTTTAAAAAATACTTCTAGTTACTTCGTTCCCTATTTCTACTCGCGAGAATCCTGAGGAAAAGAATTTTCTTCCGCCGAGCTGAAACAATATGTCGACGACTCTAGTAAACCAAAGTCATCGTTTAATAGCTATTTGGCTTCAACCTCCTCCCCCCCAAAAAGTGGAAGATCTAGTTACGATTAGAAATAAACTTTTGTATCTTCATCCATAGATCCTTTACTCATACTCATTCAAAAGGAACGGTTGATCCAACTCAAAAAAAAAAAAATTATGTTTCGCGATTCCATAATCCAATTTGCTTATTCAAATTATAATTTACCTTTGGATACAAATCACGAGAATGTATATTCTTCCTCAAACGTGGCGTTGAGAGGTAAAGGATTAAACCCTTTTAAGAAATAAAGTTTTTGATCGGAATAGGAAAAAACCGAAAGAACCTTTAACTATTTCAGTTGTTAATAGAACGAATCACACTTTTACCACTAAACTATACCCGCTACAATATGATTATTGTATATGAATGTACCGTTTGTCCAACAAAACAAGGGAGTAAAACGTAATCAAGATAGTATCAGAATCATGAAAATTGGAGTGCTGATGTGTTCCAGGGGGAAGGCTTGATGAAATAGGAGAAGAGAATGGGGGCTCATTTAAATAACAAGTTATATCTTTTCTTTTGCTGGTGGAGTTATTACTGACAGTCCCGGCCTGAAAGATCCATTTAAGTCGGAACATAAGATTGAGTTAAGTTGCGCAAGAATCCATAGCTCCATTTTTTTTTTTCAACTTCTTCCTCGAGTCTTTCAAGCAAAGAAACGATTTTCTCAAAAAAATAAAAATAAAGAAGGAGAGTTTTAATTTGAGTCTTATCTTTTTTCGAAGCTATTCCTTTCTTCCCTATTCATTCACCTGTCCGATCTTCTGAATTGGGGTCAATTAGATCTAGTAAAAAATCATAGTATTCATTTTGTTTGTGTTTGTGGACTCAAATGTTCAAACAAAGCTTGTCCCTTGAAGAAATAAATGAGTTCTAATAGAAATAGAATATGTATGTTTTTTTATTCCAGTAGGGAAATCGAGAAAAGGAAAAAGAAAAAATAATAAGAAATGAAACTCCTATCATAGGAATGGAAATAGTCCTTCTTGCTCTTGTTGCTGCTTCAATAACAATTTGGTTTTCAAATCAGAAAAATAATTTGATCCATGATTCATTGGAACAAAAGAAGGAACGGCCTGGCTAGGTACTGTACTGGCCAGGCCGGGGGAATAAAAGAACCCTTCGGACGAAATCAAAGACGTACTCTTTCTATTGGAGATATCTGTTTCGAATCGTTATCCAAATTGAATTGCGGATAAAATTCGTATATATAGTAAGTATAATATAGTAAGTATAAATAAATGTATAAAATAAATAAATAAAGATAATTCGTATATATATAGTAAGTATAATATAGTAAGTATAAATAAATGTATAAAATAAATAAATAAAGATAAAGAAAGACTTTGATCAATATTTACTTCAGGCGTCGCATATGAATTATCTTTTTGTAATTGGGAGAGATGGCTGAGTGGACTAAAGCGACGGATTGCTAATCCGTTGTACGAGCTGTTCGTACCGAGGGTTCGAATCCCTCTTTCTCCGTTCCCTCGGATCACTTGAGATTTATCTTTCGAATTCGAAAAAATATCAAGTCCTTTATCATAGTTAAATGTCTGGAATAGAGAAAAGCATAGGAAAATGCAGAAATCAAGCAAGGAAATAATGAAAAATCTCTGATTTTTTTATTCCTCACGTCCAGGATTACGTCCTGGATCATTAGATAGGAATCCGAAGATGAAGAGAGAAACAAAGAATATCACTACTGTGTAAACGAAGAGTTTGAGAGTAAGCATTGCACAATCTCCAAGATCATTTTTTTTTTGTTTTTTGCAAAGGAAATAAGGGAATAGATTCTCTATTTTTGTACCACATATCCTTGACACCAAGAAAAGAAATGAAAAAGTGGTTTCTAGAAAAGAAAGGAATTTGCAGGAATTCCTTTGTTACCAAAATTATCTTGTCATACCCCAATTAGGTATTATGGGGTACCATAATGGGGTCTTTGACCCCTGGAACTGGAAGGGCATAATGCGGAAATTAGGTGATCCAGATTCATCGCGGCTATCAAAAAGCAAAAGAATTTCAATCTTTGAATCGAGGGTTCATAATGTAAGACTTATCTGATCTTATCAATTGTTATGTTAGAGTTGAATTTATTTTATCGAATAAATCATGAATATGAATGTTTCTAGGACAGTATTAAAGATCTCATCGAAAACTTACAGCAGCTTGCCAAACAAGGGCTAAGAGAAAAAAGAGCACAGGTATGACTGGCATAAAATCTACGATTGGATTGAAAAAAGCATAAGCTTCGGGCAATTTGGCGAAGAAAAAGCTACTCGAATGAAGGGCAGAATTAAGACAGATACAGATCAAACTAAAGATATTAAGCATAAGAAATATTTCGTTCTTGGAGATAATTTCATTTTTATTGAGTTATTGATATAAGGGAAAAATTAAGAAAGAAGAGAAGACAAAAAATCCTTCTTTCTTTTTCTTTGAACTTCCCCCAATCAAAAATCCTTCAATTCTCAAATGAGAATAGAAGGAATCATACTTTCATACAATATCTTAATTGACTTATATGGAATGATCAATGAATTCATTTTCATTCTACATTTACACGTATAGAATCCTAGCAACAACCTATTCCATAGATATTTGGGCTGGAATTGACGAATAACCAATAACAATATTAGTGTTTATTAGTGTCGAATTGAAATCTAAATGGGGCGTGGCCAAGTGGTAAGGCAGCGGGTTTTGGTCCCGTTACTCGGAGGTTCGAATCCTTCCGTCCCAGACCGCTTCTATCAAAACAAAGATTGTTCTCTTTAACAATCTTCTGTTTAAGAGTATAAGGTATAAGGTTGGATACAATATGATCCAATTTTTCTTTCTGAGTTCTAATGATTCTTCTATGAATCATAGATTCCTTTCGATTTCCAATTGTAAGAAAAAGAATCGAGTATAAATTGCGGATGGAAATAAACATCTTTTACCTTTTTGATATTAGGTAGGATGGGAACATAGATCAAAGTTGAATTAAAAAAAAAATGGGATGGGCCGTTCAGTGTATGCCCGTCCCGCTCTACTCATATTCATATTGGGGTAAGTTAGTCACTTATAGAAACTTTATGCCCATCTATTATATTTTGATTCTCACATGATGCATTCTAAGTTGAAATGCGAAAGATAAGATCTCTATTTTTTCGAAACTAAACATGTTAGTCAAAATGACTAATTCTATGTGGATCCTGAATCCTAAACAGGAGGGAGTTCTTGGGACTAATTACATCACTGGGATTAAAGTTCTTAAGACTGGGTGTGGGTGGGGTAAAATCAAAATTAAGAACAACGAATTGATCTGGACCCATTTTGCTTTGTACCTATACAAGATAATATAACATACCGCAAGAGGATCTTTTATTATTTGATTGTCTTGGGGTATGATTCATGATCCCCATAGAATTCGAGTTAATCGGCAATGGAAGGTATCAATTTTTCAATATCTGTGTCGTCCGGATCTCATTAATAAACAATAAAGTGCAATATGGAACAGATTTTTTTTCTTTGAGCCTAATTGCTTTTTTTTTTTTTGCATCTGGCTACAATAAATAATTGGAAGTCAATGTAGTGATTGGGAGGAAGATTCATATATTCCATTCACTTTACTTTTGACTTGATAGAATTTATGGAAGGGTTACTAAACCTAAAGTAAAGCAAAATCTGTATAAAATGAACCATGCCTACATGTATTGTTATTGTTTGTTCTATTTCAGTGATACCGGTATTTCGGCTGCGGTGAAAAAGATCTTTGATACCTTACCTTAAATATCTATGATTACTCCCGTTGACAATTGTTCTGTGTATCTGATGGATACGGAAAGATCATACTCCTACGGTTCTGGTTTTATCAATCAGATGGAAGAATAACAACCTTAATCTTATCTTACATGAGAGCTTTTTTCCATCCATCCCATCCCCATGAAAACAAATAAATTGAATTTGTTTCTCGATCCATCTACCTGCTTTAAATCATTAATGATTCAATTGGAAAAGGAACATGGATTTCTCTTATGTCTTATGATGATCAAATTTAGTCATTACAGGAAAACTTATTTCCATTAATGATAATGATGTCGAAGTAGGAAATTATGATGTCGAAGTAGGAAATTCTTGAAACCTTTTTTCATGATTCCTTTATCAATCCTTAGATACTTGAAGAAGCGCGAGATTGATGAACCTAGTCTATAATCGATTCATTTGCGACTTTTCCGAGTCATTGGAATAGCTTATTTGGCTAATGACTTATTTTGTTCCGGTATTGAGTATTGAGAATCTAATTAAAGACCTTTCTTTAATTTAGTTGTTCGAGAAAGAGTTGGATCCTTCATGATTGATTGTCCCGAACAATCTGTTGAAGATGTAGATGTAAAGAAGTGTTAAGTAATTCGTTTATTCGTCTTTTTTAGAAATGTGTTTCATTCATACGGTCGAATATGGGGTAAGATTGAATCTTTGTCTTTGCTTGTGGGGCCTTCTCTAGATGAATACCTATCCATCCATATATATATCAAAATATCTATAATATAGATATCAAAATATATATCAAAATCAAAATATAGATATAAATATCTATTTATATATATAATTTATATATATATAAATATAAAAGTATGGACTGCTGTGTACCGATTGAGCGTACCGATTGAGCCAATGACTATTCCGGATTCCATATTGAATCAATTCCATACCGGTTCAAAATTAGAGGAATGTTATGGTAAAACTTCGTTTGAAACGATGTGGTAGAAAGCAACGTGCGACTTGAAAGACATGATCGGCTGTGGATTCTTGCATCCACCATTTTATATATCAATGAAGATGCTCTTGGCTCGACATAGTTTGTTCTGTTCTACTAGGACCCCCCAAAATTGGGGGTTGTAAATAGTACATGATGTAGCTCGAGTATAAAGTATTGATTCATTTATCAAGGGGAAGGATCTAGGGTTAGTGCCAATCAATAAGTTGGAACAACTTCGTAAGTATATCTTCGATATAGAAATCCAAAGGTTCAAATTCCAACAAGTTTCGAATAAAAAAAAACAAAGTAAAATTTGCCGGAATTGGTAAAACTATTTTGATCAAAAGTGTATTACAGGGGAATCAATCGTTCGTATGATTCTTTCAATAGAAAGAAATAACAAAAGGTATGTTGCGACCATTTTGAAACGATTAAGGATCACCGAAGTAATGTCTAAACCCAATGATTCAAAGCAAAGATAAAGGATACCGGAACAAGGAAACACCATTTTCAATTGTCTCAACAACTGGAACTAGATCAGAATGAGGAAGAAAAAGAGATTCTAGGCGGGACAAATAAAAGAGGTTAGAGACGGCTCAACAAATGTCCAAGGATTTCCCTTTAAGCTCTTTGAGAATTGCCCAACTTGAGTTATGAGTACGAATGATATTTCTTTTTTTTTTTCAGGAAAGGAAAGGAAGGAAGAACAAAAAAAACGACTCAACTTATAGTCTAATTGATGATTTTATGGATACATTTGTCACTATATGATATGCATAGCATAAATTCAAACTCGAATCATTCTTTCTCGAGCCGTATGAGGAGAAAACCTCCTATACGTTTCTAGGGGGGGCATTGTTCATCTATATCTATCCCAATGAGTCATCTATCGAATCATTGCGATTGATGTTCGATCCCAAAGAGAAGGAAGAGATCTTCGTAAAGTGGGTTTTTACGATCCGATAAAGAATCAAACTTATTCAAACGTTCCTGCTATTCTATATTTCCTTGAAAAAGGCGCTCAACCTACAGGAACTGTTCATGATATTTCAAAGAAGGCAGAGGTCTTTAAGGAACTTCGAATTAATCAAACGAAATGAAATAAATGAAATAAACAAAAAAGGGGGGTGCCCAGTATCTTATCGAGCTTTGTGTAATTCTTTCTCCACCACTCCGATTTTTCTTACTCTATTCATACCTATTCACTATTGCTCCTCTATAATCCCATATCAGATAACGATAACGAAAAAAAATCTTTTTTTATTGATATGAGACAGATAGAAAAAAAAATCTCGAGTGAATAGATGAAATAATCGGATCTAGAAAATGATGGTATGGGATTACCATCAATCGGATTGTTTTCGTTGGGACTCCACCAACAAACAAGGGGTCAATCTTGTTTATTGTACCTCTATTGAATAAACTAGAGATTTTTTTCCTACTTTTTTTTTTTTCTTATTTATTCCCCCATCCACACTTCATTTCTGATCTGTGTAGTGTCAATCCAACACAAGTACTTATTTTCTTTAATTGAATTTGTTTTCTCAACCAACATTCAATTCATATTGACAATGTTGTATCGATCAAATATAATTTGATCGTGGATAAATAGATCCATTTATCCCAGCCTCATAAGTTTGTTTCTTTATTTCTTTACTTTATTTCAATTTCACTCAAATGGTGAGTTCGCCAGATTCGCTGCGACACAAGAAGTATCTTCTTAATGAAAAATGAAAAAAAAAAATATTGATAAAAATATGGATGATCCATAAATTTTGGCATCCATCTATATTGATCCGGGAATTCGTTGTATTTTCATCTAATCTGTTCATTTTGATGTTCATAATTGATCATCAAATTTTCTTTTAGATTTGTTTGTTACTAGTTCAATGTTTTGACGGGGTCGAGCAATCCAATCCCAATCTCTTGGTTTGAGTTTTATTTTTATTCCGATCGTATCTACACACCATATTTTTCCGGGTTGCTAACTCAACGGTAGAGTACTCGGCTTTTAAGTGCGGCTATGATCTTTTACACATTTGGATGAAGCAAGGGATTCGTCCATACCATTGGTATAGTTTGTAAGACCACGACTGATCCTGAAAGGGAATGAATGGAAAAAATAGCATGTCGTATCAATGGAGAATTTTGTTGATAATACTTTATCCTTACCGAATCGGTACAAAATCTTGTTTTGATTCTTGGAACGGGACCAAACCAATTCACCATTGGATCGAGTGAATAAATGGATAGGGCTCTATCGCTCCAATTATAGGGAAACCAAAAGTAACGAGCTTTTGTTCTTAATTCGAATGATTACCCGATCTAATTAGATGTTAAAAATAGATTAGTGCCTGATGGGGGAAAGGGTTCTCCTGTGAGTAGATTATCGATTCCTTTTTTTAATGAATCCTAACTATTAAATATTCTTTTCTTTCTCGATTATGGAGTGGAAACGAATGTGTAGAAGAACGGTATACTGATAAAGAGAATTTTTCCAAAGTCAAAAGAGCGATCGGCTTGCAAAAATAAAGGATTTCCAGTCATCTCTTGTAACTATAACGAAACAAAAAATTAGATGGAAAAATGGAGGATCTGTTGATTGGCTTCCTTGTCTCCGGGGTATCCATTCTTTTCTTAATCGATTCTTTTATTACTATATACCTTGATACCTTGTTTTGACCGTATCGCACTATGTATTATTTGATAACCCAAGAAATCT
>NW_027519131.1:0-12500 GCF_043159265.1 Tasmannia lanceolata
AAAAAAAAAATGAGATAGAAAAAAAAGGACAATTTTTAGTTGTATACCTCGACTGAGGACATAACCCTCTAGTTCCAACTGGTCCAGGGGGACTTATACTCCGTGAAAATGATTGTTAAAACTGACACCATACCACTATACTAAGTTAAGTATTATTGAACGTTCAAATATTTATTTGAACGAGTTTTTTGATTCATCGATTCTAATCTTTCCTAAGATCGATTGGATTGAATCCATCAATCTCGACGATTGAACATAGTATGGGCTATTATTATTTCGATCAAGCCGCCATGGTGAAATCGGTAGACACGCTGCTCTTAGGAAGCAGTGCTAGAGCATCTCGGTTCGAATCCGAGTGGCGGCATCCCCTAAAAGGGGCAAGATAAATCCTATCTTATAAGGAATTCAATTCCTTTCCTTATTTCCATTCCATAATTGAGGAACACACACCCCCCCTTTTTTTTTTTACAAAATAATTTTTTATGATATTTGCGACTTTAGAACATATATTAACTCACATATCTTTTTCGATCATTTCAATTGTTATTACGATTCATTTGATGGATTTATTAGTCCATCAAATCGTAGGAATATGTGATTCATCAGAAAAAGGCATTATAGCTACTTTTTTCTGTATAACAGGATTATTAATAACTCGTTGGATTTATTTGAGACATTTCCCGTTAAGTGATTTATATGAATCATTAATGTTCCTTTCATGGAGTTTCTCCATTATTCATATGGTTCCTAAAGTGGGGAACCATAAAAATAATTTAAGCGCAATAACTGGGCCAAGTGCTATTTTTACCCAAGGCTTTGCCACTTCAGGTCTTTTAACTGAAATGCATCAATCCGCAATATTAGTACCCGCCCTACAATCCCAGTGGTTAATGATGCACGTAAGTATGATGTTATTGAGCTATGCAGCTCTTTTATGTGGAGCGTTATTATCAGTAGCTTTTCTAGTCATCACATTTCGAAAAAACACAGATATTGTTGTTAAAACCAATCATTTATTAATTGGGACATTTTCCTTTGGTGAGATCCAATACTTGAATGAGAAAAGAAGTGTTTTACAAAACACTTCTTTTCCTTCATTTAGAAATTATCACAGGTATCGATTGACTCGGCGATTGGATCATTGGAGTTATCGTGTCATTAGTCTAGGGTTTATCTTTTCAACCATAGGTATTCTTTCGGGAGCAGTATGGGCTAATGAGGCATGGGGGTCTTATTGGAATTGGGACCCCAAGGAAACTTGGGCATTTATTACTTGGACCATATTCGCGATTTATTTACATACTAGAACAAATCAAAGTTTGCAAGGTGTTAATTCGGCAATTGTAGCTTCTATCGGATTTCTTATAATTTGGATATGCTATTTTGGGGTCAATCTATTAGGAATAGGACTACATAGTTATGGTTCATTCACATTAACAGCGAATTGAAGAAGGGACTTGAAGAATACATGGGAACATCAATCTCCAATATATAACGAAAATTAGTGTGAGTTTTTGAGAACCATTTGAATCAAGTAGTAATTCAAATGGTTCTCAAAAACTCCAGATGTATCTGATTACAATTCCAATTCACTTCATTTTTTTTTTTTCAGTGTACAGCGACCGATTTTGTAAATCACAGGATTATTTGACTTTATTTCTTATTTATGAAAACTATTTATGAAAGTAATTAGATAGAATAGCTTCTACCTTCTCAACTGATAGTGAGAGAACGAAATCGGGATAAATACCGATACCTATTACGGGTAGAAAGATACAGATCGAAACAAATAGTTCTCGCGGTCCAGAATCCACAAAGTAGGAGTTTGTAACATTGAATAGTTTGTATCCATAGAACATCTGGCGTAACATAGATAATGAATAAATAGGAGTTAATATCATTCCAATTGCCATTACAAAAGTAATTAGTATTTTTGGCATTAAAAGGTATTTTGGGCTGGTAATTATTCCAAAAAAGACTACCAATTCTGCAACAAAACCACTCATTCCTGGCAGTGCAAGCGAAGCCATCGAGAAGCTACTTAACATGGTAAATATTTTTGGCATTGGGGTAGCTATTCCTCCCATTTCATCGAGATAAACAAGACGTATTCTATCGTAACTCGTTCCTGCCAAGAAAAAGAGTGCAGCACCAATAAATCCATGAGAAATGATTTGTAAAATGGCTCCATTGAGTCCCATATCAGTTATGGAAGCAATTCCGATAATTGTGAAACCCATATGAGATACGGAGGAATAGGCTATTCGCTTTTTTAAATTGCGTTGACCGGGAGAAGTTGAAGCTGCATAGATTATTTGAATCGTTCCGACTATCATCAACCAGGGAGAAAATATAGAATGAGCATGGGGTAATAATTCCATATTGATCCGAACCAATCCATATGCTCCCATTTTTAATAAAATTCCAGCTAGAAGCATACATGTACTGTAATGTGCTTCTCCATGGGTATCTGGTAACCATGTATGTAGGGGTATAATCGGTGATTTGACAGCATAAGCAATAAAGAAGCCAAAATAGAATATTATTTCCAATGCCGCGGGATACGATCGATTAGCTGATGTTTCAAAATTTAATGTTGGTTCATTGGAACCATATAAACCCATACCTGGAACTCCCATTAAGAGAAAAATGGAACCCCCCGCAGTGTACAAAATGAACTTTGTAGCTGAGTACAGACGTTTCTTACCTCCCCACATGGATAAAAGTAGGTAAACAGGAATTAATTCTAACTCCCACATGATGAAAAAAAGTAAAAGGTCTCGAGAAGAAAATGATCCTATTTGACCGCTGTACATTGCTAACATCAGGAAATGGAACAATCGCGAATCTCTAGTAACTGGCCAAGCCGCTAAAGTAGCTAAAGTAGTGATGAATCCCGTCAGTAAAATGGGTCCGATGGAAAGTCCATCGATCCCGAGTCTCCAGTGAAAATACAAAATATTTATCCATTTATAATCCTCCTCCAATTGGATTAATGGATCGTCCAATTGGAAATGATAACAGAATGCATAGGTCGTTAGAAGGAGTTCTAACAAGCAGATGCATATAGTATACCATCTCACCACCTTATTTCCTCTATGAGGGAGAAAGAAAATTGATGAACCCGCGGATATTGGAAAAACAACAATTATTGTTAACCAAGGAAAATAACTCGTGGTAAAGACAAGATAGACTTTGACCATAAAAACCCGCGCTCGAAATAATATATTTTCTCGAGTACGGGTTTTTGTCGGTAAAGAAGAATCAAATGGATTCAAGTAGAGTTTTACGGAACGTATCAATAAGCTAGACCCATGCTGCGAGTTGTCTCATGCCATAAATAAACCCGGACACTCAAGAAATCTGTTGGACAAGCGGATTCACATCTCTTACAACCTACACAGTCTTCTGTTCTTGGAGCAGGAGCAATTTGCTTAGCTTTACATCCGTCCCAAGGTATCATTTCCAATACATCTGTGGGGCAGGCTCGTACACATTGAGTACATCCTATACATGTATCATAAATCTTTACTGAATGTGACATTGTGTCTATCAATTTTTTGAACGTTATCAATTTTCGATCTGGTAAAATCGGTAGTAAATGAATCATATATTGTAGATACCAGATGAATCAGTAGTTTACCAGAATTGATTTTTTTTTAGAATCAATTTACCTCTGGATCTGTTTAGGAAAGAGGACCAAGATACTTTGATTTCTTACGTTTCAGCAAACATGGTCATACGAGTCATATATGCTAATTTTAATTGGTGAATATAATATTATATATATCTGTCTTTTTTTATATCATTATGACTATTTATTCAACAAGTTCGATTGATTGATACGAGTTGATTTTCTGTTACGATGGATCGACGAAACAATAGCTGGCCCAATAGCTGCTTCAGCGGCTGCAATAGCTATAACAAAGATCGAGAAAATGTCTCCTTTTAATTGTCGACTATCAAATAAATCAGAAAACGTTACGAGATTCATATTAACCGCATTCAGTATAAGCTCAAGACACATAAGTGCTCTAACCATATTTCGACTTGTGATCAATCCATAAATACCAATAGAAAATAAATAGGCACTCAAAATAAGTACATGCTCGAGCATCATTGACCAACTCCTCATCAATCTCGATTCATTTCAATATGAACAACAATTTCACTGATTGACTCGAATATAAAACAAGTACGGAACAAAGGAAGGTATTGGTAATGGATCGAACTAAAACAAAACCCTTTTTAATTTAATATATGAACAATAAATATATAAATTGAATTGAAGCAAAATGGATGTAATAACAATACAAGAAGACAGAACAAGGCCTTATTTATTTTTATTTTAAATTTATTTTAATTTTATTTTGGATTTCTAATTCATTTCTAATTCTAAGTATTTATTACTGACGAGCCATAGCAATTGCACCTATCAAGGCAACTAAAAGAATTATAGAAATGAGTTCAAATGGAAGATAAAAATCTGTTGATAAATGAATCCCAATTTGTTGAACATTACTTATCAGGTCCTGCTCTATAATCTGGTTTGATCCTGTAGTCCAAATAATCCCATACCATGACGTATCTGAAATAGTAGTAATTAGTGAAAAAAGAATACTTGTACAAACCAGTGAAGTGACCCCATCTCCAACGGTCCAAAGATAGAAATCATTGTAATATTCTGAACCATTCATGAACATCACAGCAAATATGATTAAGACATTTACAGCTCCCACGTAAATAAGGAGCTGTGCAGCAGCTACAAAATAGGAGTTAGATAGAATATGGAATAAGGATATACAAACAAGAACCAATCCCAATGAAAAGGCAGAAAAAATGGGATTGGTAAGTAATACCACTCCTAGACCCCCTAGTATAAGACCTGATCCCAAAAATACTAAAAGAATATCATGTATTGGCCCAGGTAAATCCATTATGTATAAAATAAGAGATAAAAAAAAGTTGAAATATTTCATGACCTTACTGACCCAGCCAGGAAAAAAGAGGTTACCTTGTTTTTTTCTTGTATATTGATACGTTTCTAATTGAATCGTAATGGGGTCTGGATTGAGGTAGATACAGTTATTGGACTAATTCCACTTCTGTATCCGAAAGAGTAGTTCGGAGTTTGATATTCCGAAATCATCATGACTATATTCATATATTCTAAATCCAAATCAAGCCGCGATTCTCACCAATCAATAGTTATGATTTGTAGTTACTGACCAACCAAAATGAAAGAAGCTTCACTCCTTTAGATCAAAAATGAATCTTAGTCATTGGTAATCGTTATTGAATCAAGGGGTTTATCTGTGGTTATTTTAATTTGAGTCGAATTCATAATTGTTCGAATTGTGTAATCCCCAATTACTGACATTGGTAACCGACCCAAAGCAATTTGATTATAATTCAATTCGTGACGATCATAAGTGGAAAGTTCATATTCTTCAGTCATTGATAGACAGTTTGTTGGACAATACTCGACGCAGTTACCACAAAATATACAGATTCCAAAATCAATACTATAATTAAGCAACCGTTTCTTTCTAATATCTGTTTCCAATCTCCAATCAACAACGGGTAGATCTATGGGACATACACGAACACATACTTCACAAGCAATGCATTTATCAAATTCAAAGTGGATTCGACCACGGAAACGCTCTGATGTGATCGATTTTTCATAAGGATATTGAATAGTTATAGGTAAACGATTCGCGTGGGATAAGGTAATCATGAAACTTTGACCAATGTACCTTGCAGCTCGTACTGTTTGTTGACCATAATTCATGAACCCAGTCATCATAGGGAACATATCGTGGCTATCCATGAATAATTTGATATTTCTTTCTCTTGCTTAAGGGAGGTTATGAATCTAGAGTATCATATACTGTTACAGTGAAAGGAGTTGGGAAGAAGTTGTCAATAATAGATTACCCAGAGAAATGGGTAAAAGAAATTTCCATCCAAGATTTAATAGTTGGTCCATTCTCATCCTAGGTAAAGTCCATCTTGTTGTGATAGGAATGAACAGGAACAAATAAGCTTTAGCTAATGTAATAAGGATACCAATCGTTGTTCCAAATACTCCCCCCGTTTTATTTATTCCGAAAAGTTCAGGAATGAATATGTACGGAATAGAGAGATTCCACCCGCCCAAGTAAAGAACTGTTACAAATAATGAAGAAACTAGTAGATTTAGGTAAGAAGCAACGTAAAATAAACCAAATTTGATACCTGAATATTCGGTTTGATAACCCGCTACTAATTCTTCTTCTGCTTCTGGTAAATCAAAAGGTAATCTCTCACATTCTGCTAGGGAAGAAATTATAAAAACTATAAACCCTATGGGTTGACGCCACAGATTCCATCCCCAAAACCCATATTTTGACTGTGCCTCAACTATATCAATTGTACTTGAACTGTTAGATAATCATAGTCGATGATAACATCACTGTTCCCATCGCTATTTCAGAACCGTACATGAGACCTCAGCTTCATACGGCTCCTCGATGGCCACAAATAAATCTAAGGACTGATTCAGTATTACCTCGGCATTTTTTGAGAGTGAATAGAGTAAAGATGCATCAGGGAGTCCCTAATTAGACCAATGGAATTCTGTCTGCTATAATAACAAATTCAAAGTGCTTCCGAATTGCTCTCATAATTTATTTTATAATTAATATTACAATTTATCTTTGTTCAGTAATAGCTTAATCTTTCAATAAAATACTCGTTGTATCAATAGATATTTCTACCCATATCTTTCGATTACGAAAAAGAATTAGACACTCTACATTAGTTCATTTCATGAATCATGATAAGAAGCCTATCTGTATTAATACGGATGGGATGGAGGAAAGAAAGAATAAAGAAAGATCTATTACTATTTATTTTTCCTATTGCATTCCATTTCTTTCGTTCCTGTTCTTCTTTCGCAGAAGAGGGGATTCTCAAAAAAAAAATAAAGGATTACTTCGTTCCCGATAGTCATTTCTTTAATCAGTGGATAGGAGCATACTCTGGATCGGAATCATGGGGAAGTACTGCTTGATCATTTCTACCAACTTAAAGCCCTCATTATGATTCCTTTTATGCAAAAATATCCCTTTGGTTTTTGATACCTTACATTATTTCCATGACGAATCCTTTGTGTACCTTGGTGTTCCTAACCGTCCACTCATTTTTGATTGATTCCCGATATGATAATGCATACAATAACAATTGTAGAAACTCCATACAGTTGATCTTTTGCACCCGCTTCAAGTCATGATGACTAATCAACCAATCTTGGGGTAAACAGTTTCCACCGCTTATCTTTACTTACACTTTCCTCTCGTACATAGGGAATGAGAATCAATCTTCTTACTGCGAATTCATAAGCTGTTTTGTTTCACTCATATAACCATCTCGTTTAGTTCATCAACCTAAATGGTGAATAAAAAAATCAAGATATCTATTCAATACATTCAACCTCTTTCCTAGAAATAAAGGAAAGAAATAAAAGTTAATGTTGCAACGAATCACACGTAGAGATATTGATAACACACATGGAGTTAATGGTATTTCATAACTAATAGATTGAGCAGCAGCTCGTAGACCACCTGAAATATTTATTATTCGATCCATATCCTGACATAAGAAGTCCAATAGGAGCAATACTGGAAATGGCGATCCACAAAAAAACACCTATACCGAGATCGGCTAGAACAAGGCGATAGCCAAAAGGAATTACTGAATAACTTAGTAGAATTGATATGACCGCTATGGATGGCCCGATACTGAATAAACGAATATCTCCTCTAGATGGGAGAAGATCCTCTTTGAAAAGCAGTTTTGTCCCATCCGCTAGAGCTTGAAGAATTCCCAAGGGACCAGCATATTCAGGCCCAATACGTTGTTGTATCCCTGCGGATATTTCTCTTTCTAACCACACAATCACGAGTACCCCTATTGTGATCCCCGATACGGGAGTAAAAATAGGGACAAGCGTCCCTATAAGGCCATAGCCTTCTTTTAAAGATTCCGATCTGGAAAAAGAATTGATAGCTTGTACTTCTGTCGTATCAATTATCATTTCAACGATCAACTTCTCCCATAATGATATCTATACTACCTAGTATCGTCATGATATCAGCCAATTTCATTCTTTTAACTAGCTGAGGAATAATTTGCAAATTTATGAAACCCGGTGGACGAATTTTCCATCTCCAGGGAAAAACACTATTATCTCCTATCAGAAAAATTCCTAATTCTCCTTTTGGGGCTTCTACTCTCACATAAAGTTCTTGTTTTAACAATTCAAAGGTGGGAGAAGGTTTTTTACTAATGAATCGGTATTCAAAATCGTTCCATTCAGAATCCTTTGCTCTATCAAAGCGTCGTACTTCTAAATTCTCATAGGGTCCCCCCGGAATTCCTTCCAGAGCCTGTTGAAGAATTTTTATAGATTCCGTCATTTCACTGATTCGTACTAAATAACGAGCTAATGAGTCTCCTTCTTTTTGCCATTGGACTTCCCAATCGAATTCATCGTAACACTCATAATGATCAACTTTACGAAGATCCCATTGGATTCCGGAAGCTCGTAGCATTGGTCCCGATAAACCCCAATTTATTGCTTCCTCTCCACCAATAATGCCCACTCCTTCAACTCGTTCCAAAAAAATAGGATTCCGCGTAATAAGCTTTTGATATTCAACAACTCCTGTTAAAGAATAATCGCAGAAATCCAAACATTTATCTATCCATCCGTGAGGTAGATCAGCAGCTACTCCTCCGATACGGAAATAATTATGCATCATTCGCATACCTGTGGCAGCTTCGAATAGATCATATAGCAATTCTCTCTCTCGGAAAATATAGAAGAAAGGAGTCTGTGCACCGATATCTGCCATAAAAGGCCCAAGCCATAACAAATGAGAAGCTATACGACTTAGCTCCAGCATAATAACTCTGATATAACTGGCTCTTTTAGGTACTTGAATATTTCCCAATTGTTCGGGGGCATTTACCGTTATTGCCTCTGTGAACATAGTAGCTAAATAATCCCAACGTGTTACATACGGCAGATATTGTATAATTGTTCGGTTTTCCGCAATTTTTTCCATTCCTCTGTGTAAATAACCCAATATAGGTTCACAGTCAATAACATCTTCACCATCTAGAGTAACAATGAGTCGAAGAACACCATGCATTGATGGGTGGTGAGGGCCCATATTGACTATCATGAGGTCTTTTTTTGTAGCCGGTACAGTCATATGCTTTCTTCCCCGATTCATTATTCCATGAATTGTTGAAAACGAAACAAAGTTCATCAAAATTCAAGATCTAATAAACCAAAAAATTCAAATGAATCCTCAAATTAACGATTTTTTGGCTCCCGAATATCCAACTGACCAATTAATTCCTTATAACGTACTCTATTTTTTTTTGACAAATAAGCCAGCAGCCGTTGACGTTTTCCCAGAATTTTTCGCAGACCTCTCTGAGATAAATAGTCTTTTCTGTGAAATTCAAAATGTGCAGTAAGTCTCCGTATCTTATTGGTGAAATTGAATACTTGAAATTCAACAGACCCTTTGTTTTTTTCTTTTTCTTCTTGCGGAATAACCGAGATAAATAAATTTTTTACCATAAAAAAGAATAATTCTTCTCTCTTTTTTTTTTTCTTTCGTTCCCACAAATATGGATTTTACCGATCAGGAATAATAATAAAATGATAATGCCAGTCATTTCGATCTGGTACACACAATAATCTGGATTTATTCATATAATAACTTTTTCTATTTAAATTGAATTAATAAATCCAATTTAATTTGTAATTTGATTCGGATACAATACATAGAAAGGGATGGTACATTTCTGGACCCACGAAAGAGAATGATTTGGGTTTAAGAAGATTCTGTTGATTCATTCCTAGGTCCAATTGATACGTCATTGAATCAGTATCATGTGTCAGAATGTAATGTAACACAACGTGTGTGTACACCTGTCTGTCTTCATATATCGGCTATGATACATGATGTATATAAAATGTACCATTAACTAATTCTGAATCGTGGATACATATATATTCTTGACATACTGAAACGACTGCCATTATTCGTATCAAACCAATAGCGATTCATACAAGCTAAATCTTCTAATCGATAATTGGGCCAAAGAAATAATTTGAATTGAATGAATTTATTTGTATCTGTATCAAGACACTTGTCCTCATCCAAAAATTGCCCAGAGTTCTTTACGTTATTCTCATTGAAAAATACTGGATTTATATCCACAATATTCTCATTACTGAAATTGAAACACATTAAAATTCTCAATTTTCTACGACGTCTAGGAGATAGAATATTTTCAGGAACAAGAAAATCATAATGATTTTCATCTCCATTCATAAGCATCTTTCCATGTTGTGCAATAGATCCATTGAAAGAATTCTCATCAACATATTTTTTTTCTCGACGTTCTCGATTAGTTTGGTGTTTACTCTTATGGACCAATGAAATGCCTATGGTTTGATACATAATAAATTGTCCATCCCGTTTTATAGACAGGCGGGCTGGTTCAATAATAAATATTCCCCTTTTTATCAATTCCGTAAGAGTGAGATCCTTCTGAATCAACATTACGTCCAGGCGCATTTCTCCTCTTTGAATAGAGGATATAGCAATTTCCCTTGGATTTATCAGTCTAAGCAGGAGGCAATATACCTTGATATTATTGATCATTCTTTGATTCAAAGAATCGTCCCATCTCAATTGAAAAAGCAAATATCTTTTTAGGAAGAACTCTAGTTCTGCTTCTCTGTTGCTCTTGTATTTTCTTTTCTTTCTCCTTTTTTTAATGTCTGATTCCGCGTAATCCTTTTCAACATATTTTTTTTTTTTTTGTGCATCTGATTCAAGATTCTCTTGGTTTCGTGCATCTGATCTAATATCCCCTTGGCCCGGCTGTTCTTCTTCTTTTTCTTTATTTCGGTTCTCTAATTCAAGATATTCTTTTTGATTAGATGATATACGAAGATCTTTTTTTTGATTTTCACTAATGTTTTTATTTTCACTAATGTTTTTATTTCCATGAAAATTTAAAAGAAGTAATTTGATTGGTATGATCCATGGTTTCATTTTATATGTATCATAAAGTCGCACAAATTCTGGGAAGAACCAAGATTCCAGATTCGATATGGGACGATATCGCATTTCTTCATTCATTCCCATCCAATCAAAAAAGTTTTTTTTTTGATTGGGTGGGTTGATTTCTTGATGAATCGTGAAATAAAAAAGATCTTTTTTATCAATTATTTCATAATCATTAATCCCATTCTTAGTATTTTTATTAATATTGGTCCCAGTATCCATATCGGTCCAGGTATCAATATCGATATTTTTTCTAAGACAAAAATGCAGAATTCTCCACTCAAAATATTTTCTATCCGGATTTTTACCCGTATCCATAATAGACTCTTCTTCTAGATAATCACTAATAGCTATATCCCCCAGTACATAACATGATTCGGGTTTAGGTGTGTTGTCATTATAGGGAATCTCTCGGCCCCCATTTACTTTTAACGGGGATACATAAATATATGAGCTCTTCCTATCCTCATAATTAATATATTTACACGATAAAAGATCATATCTGTAGTGTTTTTTAAATTTTTCTTTTTGACTCGGCAATGAATTCACCGCGCAATCATTTTCTTTCTCGTAATAAATGAATTGGTCTTTTTCTTTTTCATATGAATCCCATTTTTTGGAATCTTTATTTTCAATCGTACGACGATGATTGACTCTAGTTCGCCATTTTTTCGATACTAATCTAGACCATCTATTCTGAGATAAATTGTATTGATAATGACGCTTTAACCAGTTTTTCCATTCATTCATTCTGGAATTCGAAAATTTCTTATGTCTTGGTTTGAAATCAAAAATTCCTCGTGTACCCAAATAGTCCTTTATTCTATGCTTAATAAAAGGAGATGCGCCATGATATTGAAGTACAGATATCAAGTGATACTTGTTAATAACTTCTTGGTTTTGTGATAATTTGTAAAATACATATGCTTGGGACAAGAAAGATAAGTTACAATAAATCTGTGAATTATTATTTCGAATATTCGAAATAGAAAGTGACTTTTGGATAGTCAAAATAAACTGAGTTGTATTTTGATTTGTTTCATCAATTCCTTCTTTATTTGTTTCATTATTGTAAATATATTTATCGATAAGATTTTTTGTTGATTCAAGGAAAAGTTGTGTATTAATCCTGGGAATGTTAATGGCACATAGAAAGATATCTATGTATATTCTTTCAATGAAATATTTTATAAAATATTGCGATTTACGTATTAATCGGGCACTTCTTTTTTTTGATCTCTGCCAAATATGTTTCTGTGATTCCGATCTTTCATCATCAAAACTTGTCTTGTTAGGACTAATATTTATATCTGTATCTGTAGTTAGAAATATTTTTTTCTTGTCTTTTTTTATTTTTTC
>NW_027519132.1:0-2500 GCF_043159265.1 Tasmannia lanceolata
AGAACTCATTTGATCCGCTGATATCAATCAAATAATCCCACTCTTTATACTTTTACCCGTCCAGGGAATTCGATTCCTCCTATATTCCAGTACAATTATTCCAGTACAATATCAGAATCGTGGATAGGGAACTATACTATACTAACTATATTAGCTACCTACCTAATTTATTGTAGAAATTTCCGGGATCAATGATTGGACCATGCAAAATAGAAATACCTTTTCTTGGGTAAAGGAACAAATGACTCGATTCATTTCCGTATCGATCATGATATATGTAATAACTAGGACATCTATTTCAAATGCATATCCTATTTTTGCGCAGCAGGGTTATGAAAATCCACGAGAAGCAACTGGGCGTATTGTATGTGCCAATTGCCATTTAGCTAATAAACCCGTGGATATTGAGGTTCCACAAGCTGTGCTTCCTGATACTGTATTTGAAGCAGTTGTTAGAATCCCTTATGATATGCAACTGAAACAAGTTCTTGCTAATGGTAAAAAGGGGTCTTTGAATGTGGGGGCTGTTCTTATTTTACCCGATGGATTCGAATTAGCTCCCCCCGATCGTATTTCTCCCGAGATGAAAGAAAAGATAGGCACTCTGTCTTTTCAGAGTTATCGCCCCACTAAAAAAAATATTCTTGTGATAGGTCCTGTTCCTGGTCAGAAATATAGTGAAATCGTCTTTCCCATTCTTTCTCCGGACCCTGCTACTAAGAAAGACGTTAACTTCTTAAAATATCCTATATACGTAGGTGGGAACAGGGGAAGGGGCCAGATTTATCCCGATGGGGGTAAGAGTAACAATACAGTCTATAATGCTACAGGAGCGGGTATAGTAAGCAGAATAGTACGTAAAGAAAAAGGGGGGTATGAAATAACCATAGCTGATGCATCGGATGGACACCAAGTAATTGATATTATACCTCCAGGACCGGAACTTCTTGTTTCAGAGGGTGAATCTATCAAGCTTGATCAACCATTAACGAGTAATCCTAATGTGGGTGGATTTGGTCAGGGAGATGCAGAAATAGTACTTCAAGATCCATTACGTGTCCAAGGGTTGTTGTTCTTTTTGGTATCTGTTATTCTGGCACAAATCTTTTTGGTTCTTAAAAAGAAACAGTTTGAGAAGGTTCAATTGTCCGAAATGAATTTCTAGATACATGGATCCATCAAATTGGTAAAAAGAGACGAACTATTGTTGATCGATGCAATTATGTATGATCAAAAAAATAATGAAAAGCTTTTTTCTTTATACTGTTTTTCGGCGAGATGTCAGGAATTGTTTGTGCCCCGTTCCTAGTAATAATATGTATATTCTGAAGAAGGCTACTTGACATTTTTTTTTTTTTCAAAAAAAAAATTGGAGTGGTGTGACTATGCCAGGCCTCTTAATCCCAGATTATAAATGCCATGTAATGCATCAATAGTTTTTGATTCTATTGTACCTAATAGAATCGAATTCTATTAGATAATAGGCAAGGAAGAAAATAAATGGCAAGGAATAAATGAAAGTAACAAATGATTCTAGGAGGGATTGCTCGTCTTACTAATCTTCCACACAAGAAAAGGAATTTTTCACCCTTTTCCTGTGTGGAAATAATAATGATTCTTGATCCTGTTCGTTAAAGATTACGATTTTCTTTTCCAGGACTATTATAACCTCTTTCTTTAGATTCATAAGCAGTAGTGGACAAACAAAAAAAAAAGGGGGGGGCGGGGGGAATCACTCATTGAGCAAATAGAACTTCTTCAATGAACTTATAAAAAAAAAAAAAGCAAATTTTCGCTGTGATGAGATAATCAATAAGGATTTGGATATGTGCAAAAATCCAAGATTTTCACTTTTTTTTTTTCACCACACTCGGGCATTAAATTAAGTGTCTTTTGCTTGAAATTTTATTTATGGAGTAAGGTTCATTTCCATACTAATTGGAATTGATTTGAAGAATGTCTCATCTGTAGAAATCCATATTGTGTCATCCATAAAATCGATTGATTCCTTCTTTCTTCTTGCTTCGGAAGAGTCCGTCCATACTATAGAGGAACAGATACTATGACAATCAAGGGATTAAATTCTTCAAAAACATCATTAGAAACAAAGGAATGGGGTGGTTTTAAACATCGGATCGAAGCAAAGGATCCGTTTTGTCATTTCTACGAATCAAATATTCTTCTTATGTTGACTGAATGAATTTCCAACCTTTATGTTATGAAATGGATCAAAGTCTCGCTGGAAGAGTAAGAACTCAACAGGACCTTACCCCTCTTTGTTTTGTCTGATTCGAGGGGTAAGGTCCTGTTGAGTTCTTACTTTTTCATGTCCACAATCCGGTTCTCATCCGATCACTATAGGGATGAGCCCAATCCGGAGTATGAACCGTAAAAGAAAATACCTATTGAACCAATCACAGGAATACCAGTTACAGTACCTATCAGCCAAAGAGGAATCCTTCCAGTAGTATCGGCCATTTACCCCGCTTCCCTCCACATT
>NW_027519132.1:5000-12500 GCF_043159265.1 Tasmannia lanceolata
GCTACCAAGCTGCGCTACATCCCTTTCAATTGTTGTACAGTTTCATTGTAGGGAATCCTTGTCTTGTTTTCCACATCGTTATTTCCTAATATCTAGAGACAATTTCTCTTGCCATTTCTTCTTTTTGATTTCATATAATCAAAGAATTATATACATATGAAACCTAACGTATAAAAAAATGAATATTTATCGGTAATGCTCAGTAAGAAAGGGTCATCTTTTTCTGTTTTAGGGACAAGTAGATCTAATCCACCGGATTATTGTACATATTCATTTTCATTTTAGTTCGGGATTAGGGATTTCGTGTACAAATACAAGTGATCTTTAGCTACAGATACATCTGATCATATATGTATTCCAATAAAGAAGGAGGATTTTCAATGCGAGATATAAAAACATATCTCTCCGTGGCACCTGTGCTAACTACGCTATGGTTCGGGTCTTTAGCAGGTCTATTGATAGAGATCAATCGTTTATTCCCAGATGCGTTGACATTCCCCTTTTTTTCATTCTAGTTATTGACATGGGAAGGGGTGAAGAAGATTAGAGATACAACAAATTCTCTGTGACTAATCCACCCTTTTGAATTTTTTTTTTAAGTTGTTTAGGAAGGAAAGAGAAAGAAAAGTGGATTAAACCTCAGCGAAACTCGGGCTCAGCATAGAATTAATAGAGGGAGAACAGAAATAGAAATGTGGGTCTAGGACAGGCTGTTCAAGAGCATACAAGATAGTAAATGAAATACTGACTGGGATTAGAAATAATGGATAGTTAGAAATAATTGTATTACTTATTATTACTCTATTGATTGCAGCGAAATCTTTCATAATTGGATTTCGAGTTATCAGTTAGCAACTTCTATTTATTTTTCCTTCTTTTCGTATTCTTCGATTCAGATCGAAAATAGAAGAGTGGAGGGAATCCAAAATCCAAAGGAGGTTCATGGCCAAGGGTAAAGATGTCAGAATAAGAGTTATTTTGGAATGTACCAGTTGTGTCCGAAATGATTTAAATAAGGAATCGCGGGGCATTTCCAGATATATTACTCAAAAGAATCGACACAATACGCCTAGTCGATTGGACTTGAGAAAATTCTGTCCTTATTGTTACAAGCATACGATTCATGGGGAGATAAAGAAATAGATCGAACAGAATAGAATGTCTGTTCCACCCTTCCAAGGAACAGGACAAAATTACATATAGATAGATATAT
This sequence comes from Tasmannia lanceolata, assembly GCF_043159265.1. Taxonomy (NCBI): domain Eukaryota; kingdom Viridiplantae; phylum Streptophyta; class Magnoliopsida; order Canellales; family Winteraceae; genus Tasmannia; species Tasmannia lanceolata. Next base: position 6,214 of record NW_027519132.1, read on the forward strand.
AAAATATAAACAAATCAAGTACTATTACTATTTCGGTCGGATCCGAAACCGAAATGAATGAAGAAATAAGATTTTAGAGATAAGGAATAAATCATGGATAAATCCAAGCGACCCTTTCGTAAATCCAAGCGATCTTTTCGTAGGCGTTTGCCCCCAATTGGATCGGGGGATCGAATTGATTATAGAAATATGAGTTTAATTAGTCGATTTATTAGTGAACAAGGAAAAATATTATCTAGACGAGTGAATAGATTGACCTTGAAACAACAACGATTAATTACTATTGCTATAAAACAAGCTCGTATTTTATCTTCGTTACCTTTTCTTAATAATGAGAAACAATTTGAAAGAACCGAGTCGACCCCTAGAACTGCTGGTCCTAAAACCAGAAATAAATAGGCCTACTTCTCAATTGAATCAAAACTCTAATTGGAATTCAAACTCAGATTGAGGTTTTGTTCGAAAAAGCCGAGATACTTGATTGTCGCGTCGTAAGAAAAAAAAAAAAAGAATGAATGGGGAAGAAAAAATATTTTTTTTTATTGAAAAGTGTTCGTTCATTTCTAATATTTATCATATTCATTTCTACTCTACCTTCCCGGAGTTCATTCTCCGGGGAACTCCGTTTAAATCATTTCGGTGAATTCGTTCCAGTCGCCTTATTTGATAATCTCATTTGAAATCATGTAAATGCAATTCCTATTTGATATAGCTATTTGTGCAAGTAGTATTTTACGATTAAGAAGCAACTGCCTCTTGTACAGATCGTGCATTAATCGACTATAACTATAGGATACCCCATTTTCACGAGTTACTGCATTTATCCGAGTGATCCACAAACGACGAAAATCTCTCTTTTGCCTGCATCTATCCCGATGACTGGAAACCAAAGCTCTCATTTTCTGTTGAGTAGTAGTTCGAGTAAGTCTTGAATGAGCCCCTCGAAAGGTTGATGCAAATAAACGAATTTTTGTTCGACGTCTCCGAGCTATATATCCCCGCCTAACTCTGGTCATTGAATCAAATGAAACCTTGATGAATAACTAATTGATTTCTTTTCTTTCAGTCATTCTTTTCCCCTCCCCTAGTTTATTAGTAACAAAACGGATTCTTCCGATGTATAAAATAAAAATTCCAATGGCTTTTGCTACTATGACCTTCCCAACCACGATTTTTGATTTCTTCCAGGCATTTCACCTCGGAATAAGAAATTGTACCGATATTAGATATAAAATATCTAGTAAATAGGTAGTAATAAATAGAGAAAAATGGAGAAATAAATAAATAGTGGCTTCCATCGTTTCTATGATTACTTCTTAAACGGTGAGGTCCTCTCTATACACCGGAGCTCCTTCCCCCATTTAATCAATGTTATTAGTAACTTGTACAGTTCACACTCTTTGGCTCTACCCATAAAATTATCCAGTATATAGGTCTTTTCACAATGAGATCCATCCATACAGTGACGGCATTTAATTATGAAGGTTGGCTAGGTAGCTAACCCTGTTAGTCCGTTCTTGCAAGAGTAGAAGCATAATCTTTCTGCTTTTAAAATACTATTTTCCCCGCTTAATGGATAACCATTTGCTACCAATGGGGAATTGATTTTCATCTCAAATCGAGGTGATTGGATTTGCACCAATGGAAACCATAAATTCCATACACAATAGAGGTATATGATAGATCTTTATTTTGAGATAGTGAATGGAATGGAGTTCTTCCATTCTATCCTACTCATTGGTACTGGTCATTGATACTGGAAAAATCGTCTCATTTGTTCCAGATCATGATCTGAACGAGTCGCACATACACCCTAGTACATGTTCCTCGACGCTGAGGACATCCTCGAAGGGCAGGGGATTTCGTGACATTTTTGATTGGCTGTCTTGTGTTTCTAATAAGTTGTTTAATAGTTGGCATGCTGAATCGTATACAGAATGGGCTGGTTTAGATCGATCCTAACCGGATGATTATGAATTACTTCCATTTCATATAATATTTTACCAGGTTAAGAAGATAAAATATCAAATCACGGCTCATTCGAATTATGGTTCGAAATGGAATCAAGAATTTATGTGAAATCCCCGGTATTTTCGACCGCGACAACATCAACAATGCCATGGGCTTGGGCTTCTGTTGCTGACATAAAAACATCCCTTTCCATGTCTTCGGATATAACCCATAAAGGCTTGCCGGTTCTTTGTACATAAACCCTTGTGAGGGTTTCGCGGAGTTTCAGTAGTTCTTCCGCTTCCAGGATAAATTCTCCTGTGGGTGCCTCATAAAAAGAACTAGCAGGTTGGTGGATCATAACCCTGATGATATAACATAATGAACGGTTCCTCTATCTCGCACGATCGGTCGAAGGGAAGGGATAAAGAATAACAAGAATAAAAAGATAGAATTAGAATTGAACAACCGTACAGGCATCTTTTATGCATTGCATACGGCTCCGCAATGGAATTTCCTTTTCCCTTCCATCGAAGAAAGAGACAAATAGAATCCATCAGACCCAGATCGTTGAATGATCCATTTACCATCTTTCCTTTCGGAGGAGTCAAAAAATACTATGATGGTTCCGTTGCTTTATATATTTATCTCGTCTGTGATTCAGCAATCCCAAAGTTTCTTTATGATCCGATCAAATAAGGAAAAAATGATCTTTTTTTTTTTTCATTTTCGTACTCTTTCATAACATAAATATCGGAAAGAGGCTTCTGGTGTGAAAGCAAAAAAAAGGTTTGTGACGCTGAAATGGACCCCCGATACATAAGATCAAATCGTAAATAACCTTTGTTTCATACTACTATCTCGATATATAATCTCATGTTATGTTATGAAAAAAAAATAATAGTTTGCTCATATCGAACTCGAAGTGCCATGCTATTATTACTTATTATTCATATTCCATATGGCGAAGGCATAGTCTTCTTTTTTTTTTCTCAAATAAAAAAAAACTCATTGGCGCCAAGCGTGAGGGAATGCTAGACGTTTGGTAATTTCTCCTCCGACTAGGAGAAAAGATCCCATTGAAGCGGCTAATCCCATGCATATTGTATGTATGTCTGGTGGCACAAATTGCATAGTATCATAAATAGCTATTCCTGGTATTACCCATCCGCCGGGAGAGTTTATAAACAAATACAGATCCCTGGTATCATCCTCTATACTGAGATATACCATGAGACCAACAAGTTGATTCGAGATCTCGCTATCAACCTCTTGTCCTAAAAAAAGTAATCTTTCTCGATGAAGTCGGTTGATTAGGACAAAATTGTATCCCTTAGGAACCGCACACGCACCTTTGGATGCATACGGTTCAAAAAATCAAAATTGCGAAAAAAAAAAAAGAATTCATTGAACTTATCGAACTAACCCCTCATTGATGTATTCTTTCATCGAGATCCAAATCACGATGTAATTTTCTTGTTCCTAAATGGGCCTCTTCAATTCTTTTAGGTTTATGCTCTACTCCGGGTAAAGATCTGCCCGAATTCTATTTGCACATATAGGACAAATGATCACAGTACCGCTTCTTTTTGTTCCGACTTCTTTTTTTTTTTCAATTCGTTTTCATGTTCATGCCTTCCGCCAAATATTCGACTAATCATATTATTCCATTAATTGGTAGTTTTAGAGGTATAAATAGGGATCATTTATGATACGAGTAGTAATCATACATAGATTACCAATTTGGTATTTTTTGAACGGAGCCTGGATACTTCATTTTATTGGTCCAAGCCAACCATAAATTCTTCTAATTGAGAATATTGATCCCCAACCAACAAATAAATTGATCTAATTGCATTGCACTTCACGCTCCGAATTGAATTATTGATGGTTTAATCAATCTTTCTTGGGTGAAACAGAGGATATCTCGATCGGGGGAGAGAACGGGGAAATCCCATATGACCCAATATGTCTGACAAGTCGCACTATACGTCAACCCAAACTGCATCTTCCTCTCCAGGACTCCGAAAAGGTACTTTTGGAACACCAATAGGCATAAAATGAAAGAAAAATTAAGTACTCTATTTCACTTTGATGTGGAAACGTAACAATGGGTTTATTGTCTTCATAATATTGTCGTTTATCGTATTTTATCCATAGATTGGAAGGTTCATGGAGAAGACGGGTTGAATAAAGGAAAATTCGTACAAATGGATCGTTCGAAGGATGAACAAGTATCTATGCATTCGCTCACAAAAATAGGATCAATCCCCCCATTGCGTATTGGTACTTATCGAGTATAGAATAGATCTGCTTCTCTTTGTTCCTACGAACAGAATTGTTAAATTATTACCAATGGAACGGAATAAATATTAACTCTTGCTTTGAGATAATCCACTGAAAAGGCGAGGTCCATAGCATCAATCAGTCTTTTCCAATGTGATAAAGTTACATAGTGTCTATTTTTTCTTTGATAAAATAAGGGGTATTTCCATGGGTTTGCCTTGGTATCGTGTTCATACCGTCGTATTGAATGATCCCGGTCGGTTACTTTCTGTCCATATAATGCATACAGCTCTAGTTTCTGGTTGGGCCGGTTCGATGGCTCTATACGAATTAGCCGTTTTTGATCCCTCTGATCCCGTCCTTGATCCAATGTGGAGACAAGGTATGTTCGTTATACCCTTCATGACTCGTTTAGGGATAACCAATTCATGGGGTGGTTGGAGTATCACAGGAGGAACTATAACGAATCCGGGTATTTGGAGTTACGAAGGTGTGGCTGGGGCACATATTGTGTTTTCTGGCTTGTGCTTCTTAGCAGCCATCTGGCATTGGGTGTATTGGGACCTAGAAATATTCTGTGATGAACGTACGGGAAAACCCTCTTTGGATTTGCCCAAGATCTTTGGAATTCATTTATTTCTCTCAGGGGTGGCTTGCTTTGGGTTTGGCGCATTTCATGTAACAGGCTTGTATGGTCCTGGAATATGGGTGTCCGATCCTTATGGTCTAACCGGAAAAGTACAATCTGTAAATCCAGCGTGGGGCGCAGAAGGTTTTGATCCTTTTGTTCCGGGAGGAATAGCCTCTCATCATATTGCAGCGGGGACATTGGGGATATTGGCGGGACTATTCCATCTTAGTGTCCGCCCGCCCCAACGTTTATACAAAGGATTACGTATGGGCAATATTGAAACTGTACTTTCTAGTAGTATCGCTGCTGTCTTTTTTGCAGCTTTCGTCGTTGCTGGAACTATGTGGTATGGTTCAGCAACTACTCCCATAGAATTATTTGGTCCCACTCGTTATCAGTGGGATCAGGGATACTTCCAGCAAGAAATATATCGAAGAGTTGGAGCCGGGCTAGCCGAAAATCTGAGTTTATCGGAAGCTTGGTCTAAAATTCCCGAAAAATTAGCTTTTTATGATTACATCGGTAATAATCCGGCGAAGGGGGGATTATTCAGAGCAGGCTCAATGGACAATGGGGATGGAATAGCTGTTGGATGGTTAGGACACCCCATCTTTAGAGATAAAGAGGGGCATGAGCTTTTTGTACGTCGTATGCCTACTTTTTTTGAAACATTTCCGGTGGTTTTGGTAGACGGAGACGGAATTGTGAGAGCGGATGTTCCTTTTAGAAGGGCAGAATCGAAGTATAGTGTCGAACAAGTAGGTGTAACTGTTGAGTTCTATGGTGGCGAACTCAATGGGGTCAGTTATGGCGATCCTGCTACTGTGAAAAAATATGCTAGACGTGCCCAATTGGGTGAAATTTTTGAATTAGATCGTGCTACTTTGAAATCCGATGGTGTTTTTCGTAGCAGTCCAAGGGGTTGGTTTACTTTTGGACATGCTACGTTTGCTTTGCTCTTCTTTTTCGGACACATTTGGCATGGGGCTAGAACCTTGTTCAGAGATGTTTTTGCTGGTATTGACCCTGATTTGGATGCTCAAGTGGAATTTGGAACATTCCAAAAACTTGGAGATCCAACTACAAGGCGACAAGTAGTCTGATACAACATTACTCTAGCGTCTTTTGCCTCTATTTGATTTTTTTTTGATTTGACATAAGGTTAGGGTACCGTAGAAATCTTGATTTTAATCATCGCCTTTTCTTTGACTCTTGCCCTTTCTTTACTTTATCTGGGAAATGTTCCCAAATGCACAGGTGTGGAAGCTATAATTGTAAACCACGATCGAATCCATGGAAGCATTGGTTTATACATTCCTGTTAGTCTCGACTCTAGGGATAATTTTTTTCGCTATCTTTTTTCGAGAACCACCTAAGGTTCCGACAAAAAGGATGAAATGATTTTTTATTATCTCAATTG
>NW_027519132.1:17500-22500 GCF_043159265.1 Tasmannia lanceolata
TGTCCCTCTTCTTGTGCCTCTGAATCCACAAGTACCAGCGGAGGACCAAGAAACCACCCGACCTCGCATATCCGTAACAGTTACAATGGTATTGTTGAAACTCGCTTGAACATGAATAACTCCTTTTGGTATTCTACGTCCATTCTTACGTGAACTAATACGCCCATTCCTACGCGAACCAATTCTTGGTATAGGTTTTGTCATATTTTAGCATCTCATAAATATGAGTCAGAGATATACGGATATATCCATTTCATGTCAAAACAGATCCTTTATTTGTACAACGGGTCCCTTACTTTAGAAAGGCCCTTTTTAGAAAGATTACCCTTGTCTCTGTTTATGTCTCGGATTGAAACAAATTACTATAATTCGTCCTCGCCTACGGATCAGTCGACATTTTTCGCAAATTTTACGAACAGAAGCCCTTATTTTCATATTTGTCATTCCTTAATTCCGAATCTACTCTTTTGAAGAAAATAAGTCTCTTGAAATTTTGAACCTCGAATTGTATCCCCATGGAAGAAATGTTTAAAAAGTCACCTAATCGTTCGAACCTTTGTTGCGAAGTCTATAAATTATACGTCCCTTGGTTGAATCATAACGACTTACTTCGATTTTGACTCTATCTCCTGGTAGTATCCGTATAAAACTACGTCGGATCCTCCCCGAAACATAACCTAGAATCAGATCTTCATTATCTAAACGAACCCGGAACATACCATTTGGAAGTGATTCAGTAATTAAACCTTCATGAATCAATTTTTGTTCTTTCATTTCAGGTAACCCCCTTGAAGTATCAACTAATGGAGGAGGAGTGATATTAGACAACCTGCCTTTTCTCTCTTTTTCACAAATCGAAAGTTACGGATCAAATTCGGATATTCAGAAGGATCACCATATATAACATAAAATTTCTCCTCCAATTCTTTTTAGTCGAGCTTCTCGATCTGTCATTATACCTCGAGAAGTAGAAAGAATTACAATACCTATTCCACCTAAAATCCTAGGAATTCGTTTATAGTTGGAATAGATTCGTAGACCGGGTCGGCTGATACACTTTAAAATATTTCTATATGTTCCTTTCTGATTCCTTCTATGTCGCAGGGTTAAAACCAAGAAATATTTCTTGTTTTCTCGATGTTTCCTAACATTTTCAATAAAACCTTCTCGTAGAAGTATTTTAATAATGTTTTCGGTTATATTAGTAGATGCTATTCGAGCTGTTCTTTTTTTATCCATGTCAGCATTTCTTATAGAAGTTATTATATCGGCAATAGTGTCCTTACTCATGACGAACTATAATTATTAGGGCTTCCCCATTTTGATATAATCAACATGTTCTGTTTTTTTTTTTTCTTGATTTTCATTTTCACTTTCAATTTTTTTTTTTATGAATTATTAAAGGTATATGCATAAGACACAATCTACTAATGGATTTGATCTACTTCAGATACCCTACTATATAATGGTCTCATCTACTAGTCTTTATAATACCTCAGGAGCTAATGAGACTATTTTAGTGAAATTCAACTGTCTCAATTCCCGAGCGATCGCGCCAAAAACTCGAGTTCCTTTTGGATTTCCTTCTTGATCAATGACAACCGCTGCATTGTCATCATATCGTATTATCATACCGTTGTCACGTTTGAGTTCTTTACATGTACGTACAATTACAGCTCTGATCACTTCTGATCTTTCGAGAGGCATATTGGGTACTGCTTCTTTGATTACAGCAACAATAACATCACCGATATGAGCATATCGGCGATTACTAGCTCCGATTATTCGAATACACATCAATTCTCGAGCCCCGCTGTTGTCCGCTACATTCAAATGGGTCTGAGGTTGAATCATATCATTTTTTTTTTTTTGAATCTCTTATTTCAATGCAAAGGGCGAAGGAAAAAAGAAAGAAATATTGTCTGTCCAGAAATAAATAAATCTGCAATTGTATTTTTCATCAAAAATACTCCTTTCTTTTGGTTTCACATCCCTATCCCACAATAACGAATTGAGTTCGTATAGGCATTTTGCACGCAGCTATTGAAATAGCTGCTCTGGCTACAGTTTCTGAGACTCCGCCCATTTCATAAAGTATTCGACCCGGTTTAACGACGGATACCCAATATTCGGGGGATCCCTTACCCGAACCCATACGTGTTTCTGTGGGTCTGACTGTAACGGGTTTGTCGGGAAATATACGTACCCAGATTTTCTCCACCACGACGCGCATATCGTGTCATTGCTCGTCGCCCTGCTTCTATTTGTCTAGATGTGATCCAAGCGGGTTCAAGTGCCTGAAGAGCGTATCTACCGAAACAAATACGATTGCCTCGATAAGATATTCCCTTCATTCTTCCTCTATGTTGTTTACGGAATCTGGTTCTTTTGGGGTTATAGTTGATGGTTGTTTCTCAACCCCATCTCTACTGCAGAACCGGACATGAGAGTTTCGTCTCATCCAGCTCCTCGCGAATGAAACGATTCAATAATATTACAAATACACATGTATTTAATGAATAATACACTGAATCATGGGATTTCTTGATAGTTAATCCATCATGTAGGAATCTGTATATCTTGTATATACAGCAGCTAGACGTATCTTTCTATTTCGATTTATAATTTATAGGACGTATATTTCTATTTATGGATAATGAATGCCTTTCTTTTTATAACGAATCCTTCTTTTGGCCTTTACTGAATGGAATCGCCCAAAATTTTGCAATCCAATAAGGAAAGGTTCGCGGGCGAATATTGACTCTTTAAAATCTGCTTCATTCGTAGGGTCAACCCATGACCTTTCAGAATAAATAAAAGGGTTCTTGGTTGGTTTCGCCATCCCACCCAATGAATCATTAGGATTCGTTTTTAATAGAATCTTGTGCAGTCACAGGTTCCGTCGTTCCCATAGCTTCTCCATTAATGGTTAGGTCTGAACTCTACAGTGGAGCTCCCAATTTCATTTGTTCCCGAGTCAATCTCCTCAGTCTCTATTGACTCGAGGCTCTTTATTATTTTCATTTTTCCTATGAACCGGATTCATCTACTTATAAACGAATCCGTATTGATGCTTTATCACGCTGCCTTTTATGAGATGATTCATAGACCATACATATTGGAATCATATAGCATTGATTGATATTCTCCTCCTTTCTTTCTCTCACCCCTCCTTTTACCCATATCCCTCTATTTTCGCTTTACAAACCATAATCAGATTTTTTTTTCCTTTATGAAAAAAAAAAAAAACGATTTCAGTTGCTACAACTATATGATCAACACATCATATAGTGACTGCTTTCTTGGATCTCGATAATACGAAGCAATGAGCTGGTTATTAGTTCTCTAGTTATTAGTTATGGGCTGGTCCATTGTTTTTTTTTTTTTTGAATCCAACTCTAAAGAAAAAACCAACGAGTCACACACTAAGCATAGCAATTCTACCAAATGATCAATCGAATTTTTATTCAACCCTATATAATTATAATTAATAATTAGAAATAATTAATAATTCTAATTAGAATTGTTCATTTTTGATTGAAGGGAAAAAGAATGAATGAAAGAGTTTGTCATTTTTTGTTCTATCGCAGTATAGAATGGGAAGGAAAGACCCATTATTGCTCATCTACAAATATCCAAATTTTGATGCCTAATACCCCATAGATAGTTCGAACTGTATAGGAACAATGATCAATTTTAGCTCGAATGGTTTGTAGGGGAACCCTACCTTCTCTGATCCATTCGACACGTGCAATTTCTTTTCCGTCGATACGCCCTGCAATTTGCACTTGAATTCCTTTTGTATCAGCTTGTTCAGTTAATTCAATAGCTTTTTTCATTGCCTTTCGAAACGAAACTCTATTCTTTAATTGTAGAGCTATATATTCTGCAAGAATATTAGGTTGTCCATAAGGTTTTGCAACTCTTGTGATAGCAATGTTAAGTCTCCGGTTCACAGAACGAAACCCTTTTTGTACATTGATCCGTAATTCTTCGATTCCTCGCGTTCGACCCTCTATTAACAAATTTGGGAATCCAATATAGATTATGACCTGAATTAGGTCGATTTTTTTTTTAATCTCTATATGTGCAATTCCTTCTGAACCAGATCTCATATTTTTTTGTACATAATTCTTGATACAATCCCGTATTTTTTCATCTTCCTGGAGACCCCTGGAATAACTTTTGGGTTGTGCGAACCAAAGGGAACGATGACTTTGGTTTGCACCAAGTCGGAAACCAAGTGGATTTATTTTTTTTCCCATATCATATTTATCCCGATCTCTTTCTCTCTCTATATATATCTATTTATCTCTATTCCAATTCGGAAACCGAAGGAGGCAGAAGTTTATCTCTCTCTCTCTTTCTCTAGGTATCTCTCTATTATAGTATCCTTAAATACACCTTTATTCTCTAAAAGAAAATCTTGTTCAGTTTTCGTTTTAGATTGATCTTTCAAAACGATATTTATATGACAGGTGGGTCTTTTTATCGGATAACTACGTCCTCGAGCCCGAGGTTTTAACTTTTTAATGATAGTACCCCCATTGACTTCGGCTTGACTAATGACTAAATCAGCTTCGTTGAAACCCTTATTGTGACTAGCATTTGCTGCTGCAGAATAAACCAATTTTAAAATGGGATAAGATGCTCGATAAGGCATAAGTTCTAGTAGCATAAGTGTTTCCTCATAGGAACGCCCACGAATCTGATCAATGACTCTTCGTGCTTTGTGAGCAGACATACATATATGTTGAGCTAAAGCTTGTACTTCTGTACTAGAGCTCTTCTTCTTCCTATGCTTTTTCATGCTCCTCTTCCACCTTCTCCACTTTGACATAAGGGTTACCTCCCACCAATGAATGACGAGCACCTATTTCACTTTATTAACGACGAGATCCATTATTGTTTCTCGCGTGTCCCTGGAAAGTCAGAGTCGGTGCGAATTCTCCCAATTTGTGACCCACCATACGATCTATTATATAAATGGGTAAATGTTC
>NW_027519132.1:30000-32500 GCF_043159265.1 Tasmannia lanceolata
TGACTCATAGTGATCATTTATCAAAGAATAACTCTGGTTATCAAATGATTGAACAACCGGGATCAATTTACTTACGATACTTAGTTGACATTCATAAAAAGTATCTAATGAATTATGAGTTCAATAGATCCTGTTTAGCAGAAAGACGGATCTTCCTTGCTCATTATCAGACAATCACTTATTCACAAACCTCGTGTGGGGCTAATAGTTCTCCTTTCCCATCTCATGGAAAACCCTTTTCGCTCCGCTTAGACCTATCCCCTTCTAGGGGTATTTTAGTGATAGGTTCTATAGGAACTGGACGATCCTATTTGGTCAAATCCCTAGCGACAAACTCCTATGTTCCTTTCATTACGGTATTTTCGAACAAGTTCCTGGATGACAAGCCTAAAGGTTATCTTATTGATGATATCGATATTGATGATAGTGACGATATCAATATTGATGAAAGTGACGATATTGATGATGACCTTGATACGGAGCTGCTAACTATGACGAATGTGCTAACTATGTATATGACGCCGAAAATAGACCGATTTGATATCACCCCTCAATTAGAATTAGCAAAAGCAATGTCCCCTTGCATAATATGGATTCCAAACATTCATGATCTGTATGTGAATGAGTCGAATTACTTATCCCTCGGTCTATTAGTGAACTATCTCTCCAGAGATTGTGAAAGATGTTCCACTAGAAATATTCTTGTTATTGCTTCGACTCATATTCCCCAAAAAGTGGATCCCGCTCTAATAGCTCCGAATAAATTAAATACATGCATTAAGATACGAAGGCTTCTTATTCCACAACAACGAAAGCACTTTTTCATTCTTTCATATACTAGGGGATTTCGCTTGGAAAAGAAAATGTCCCATACTAACGGATTCGGGTCCATAACCATGGGTTCCAATGCACGAGATCTTGTAGCACTTACCAATGAGGCCCTATCAATTAGTATTACACAGAAGAAATCAATTATAGACACTAATACAATTAGATCAGCTCTTCATAGACAAACTTGGGATTTGCGATCCGAGGTAAGATCGGTTCAGGATCATGGGATCCTTTTCTATCAGATAGGAAGGGCTGTTGCACAAAATGTACTTCTAAGTAATTGCCCCATAGATCCTATATCTATCTATATGAAGAAGAAATCATGTAAGGAAGGGGATTCTTATTTGTACAAATGGTACTTCGAACTTGGAACGAGCATGAAGAAATTAACGATACTTCTTTATCTTTTGAGTTGTTCTGCCGGATCGGTCGCTCAAGATCTTTGGTCTCCACCCGGACCCGATGAAAAAAATGGGATCACTTCTTATGGATTCGTTGAGAATGATTCTGATCTAGTTCATGGCCTATTAGAATTAGAAGTAGAAGGCGCTCTGGTGGGATCCTCACGGACAGAAAAAGATTGCAGTCAGTTTGATAATGATCGAGTGACATTGCTTCTTCGGTCCGAACCAAGGAATCCGTTAGATATGATGCAAAATGGATCTTGTTCTATCGTTGATCAGAGATTTCTATACGAAAAATACGAATCGGAGTTTGAAGAAGGGGAAGGAGAAGGAGCCCTCGACCCGCAACAGATAGAGGAGGATTTATTCAATCACATAGTTTGGGCTCCTAGAATATGGCGCCCTTGTGGCAATCTATTTGATTGTATCGAAAGGCCCAATGAATTGGGATTTCCCTATTGGGCCAGGTCATTTCGGGGCAAGCGGATCATTTATCATAAAGAGGATGAGCTTCAAGAGAATGATTCGGAGTTCTTGCAGAGTGGAACCATGCAGTACCAGACACGAGATAGATCTTCCAAAGAACAAGGCTTTTTTCGAATAAGCCAATTCATTTGGGACCCTGCAGATCCATTCTTTTTCCTATTCAAAGATCAGCCCTTTGTCTCTGTGTTTTCACGTCGAGAATTCTTTGCAGATGAAGAGATGTCAAAGGGGCTTATTACTTCCCAAACAAATCCTCCTACATCTATATATAAACGCTGGTTCATCAAGAATACGCAAGAAAAGCACTTCGAATTGTTGATTCATCGCCAGAGATGGCTTAGAACCAATAGTTCATTATCTAATGGATCTTTCCGTTCTAATACTCCATCCGAGAGTTATCAGTATTTATCAAATCTGTTCCTATCTAACGGAACGCTATTGGATCAAATGACAAAGGCATTGTTGAGAAAGAGATGGCTTTTCCCGGATGAAATGAAACATTTGATTCATGTAACAGGAGAAAGATTTCCCATTCCTTAGCCGGAAAGATATGTGGCCATGAAAGAGGGATTAAGTGGAACAGAATTGACCGGGTGGTAGAGTCGTGGAAACACTTGTTTATTCCTTTGGACCTTAGCTCCATGGAACAATATGCTACTGCTGAAACATGGAAGAATTGAAATCTTAGATCAAAACACTATGTATGGATGGTATGAACTGCCTAAACAAGAATTCTTGAACGGCGAACAACCAGAGCCTATTACTCACTACATCAAACA
>NW_027519132.1:50000-54006 GCF_043159265.1 Tasmannia lanceolata
AACTCAATCAGTGAATTAGCTGAAGAATCAAGACCTAGTTTGAATTTGAAAGGACTTACTTTATTGGACGAACAAAGAAGACTTGACTCAGAAAATAAAATGAAACGTTTGAAATTTCTATTCGATGCAGTTAAAACTGATCCAAACGATCAAACTATTAGAAATAAATCCATTGGAATAAAGGAAATCGGTAAAAAGGTTCCTCGATGGTCATATAAATTGACCGACGATTTGAAAGAACAAGAGGCGGAAAATGAGGAAGGATCGACGGAGGATCCTGGTATTCGTTCAAGAAAAGCCAAACGTGTGGTAATTTATACTGATAACGATCAGAATATCAATACTCATACTAGTACTAATACTAATAATGATAGTGATCAAGCGGAAGAAGTGGCTTTGATACGTTACTCACAACAATCGGATTTTCGTCGGGATCTAATCAAAGGATCCATGCGCGCTCAAAGACGTAAAACAGTGACTTGGGAAATGTTTCAAACAAATGTGCATTCCCCGCTTTTTTTGGACAGAATAGACAAAACATTTTTTTTCTCTTTTGATATCTCTGGAATGATTAATCCACTTTTTAGGAATTGGATAGGAAAGGATCCGCAACTCAAAACCTCAGATTCTGAGGAGGAAGAGGCAAAAGAAAAAGAGAAAAAAAAGAAAGAGCAAAAAGAGGAGAATGAACGGATAGCAATATCAGAAACTTGGGATACTATTATATTTGCTCAAGCAATAAGAGGTTCTATGTTAGTAACCCAATCGATTCTTAGAAAATACATCATATTGCCTTCATTGATAATAGCTAAAAATCTTGGCCGTATGTTATTATTTCAATTTCCCGAGTGGTACGAGGATTTGAAGGAGTGGAATAAAGAAATGCATGTTAAATGCACCTATAATGGTGTTCAATTATCAGAAACAGAATTTCCGAAAAACTGGTTAACAGATGGGATTCAGATAAAGATCTTATTTCCTTTCTGTCTGAAACCTTGGCGGGGATCTAAACTACAATTTCATCATAGAGATCCAATGAAAAACAAAGGAAAAATAGAAAATTTTTGTTTTTTAACGGTCTGGGGAATGGAAACTGAATTACCTTTTGGTTCTCCACGAAAAGAACCTTCTTTTTTTGAACCCATTTTTAAAGAACTCGAAAAAAAAAACGAGAAAAGTTCAAAAAAAATATTTTCGAGTTTTCAGAATTTTAAAAGAAAGAACAAAATGTTGTCTAAAGGTCTCAAAAGAAAAAATAAGATGGGTTATCAAAATAGTTCTATTTATAAAAAGAATAATGAAAGAGCTTACAAAAGTGAACTCAATTTTATTATTTGGGTTGAGGAAAGGCTATCAACCGAGTGAAACTGGAAAAGATTTCATAATCAGTAATAAGATTACTCACGACTCGACTATTCAAATTAGATCCATGGATTGGACAAATTATTCACTGACAGAAAAAAAAATGAAAGATCTGACTGATAGTACAACCAAAATCAAAAATCAAATAGAAAAAATAAAAAAAGACAAGAAAAAAATATTTCTAACTACAGATACAGATATAAATATTAGTCCTAACAAGACAAGTTTTGATGATGAAAGATCGGAATCACAGAAACATATTTGGCAGAGATCAAAAAAAAGAAGTGCCCGATTAATACGTAAATCGCAATATTTTATAAAATATTTCATTGAAAGAATATACATAGATATCTTTCTATGTGCCATTAACATTCCCAGGATTAATACACAACTTTTCCTTGAATCAACAAAAAATCTTATCGATAAATATATTTACAATAATGAAACAAATAAAGAAGGAATTGATGAAACAAATCAAAATACAACTCAGTTTATTTTGACTATCCAAAAGTCACTTTCTATTTCGAATATTCGAAATAATAATTCACAGATTTATTGTAACTTATCTTTCTTGTCCCAAGCATATGTATTTTACAAATTATCACAAAACCAAGAAGTTATTAACAAGTATCACTTGATATCTGTACTTCAATATCATGGCGCATCTCCTTTTATTAAGCATAGAATAAAGGACTATTTGGGTACACGAGGAATTTTTGATTTCAAACCAAGACATAAGAAATTTTCGAATTCCAGAATGAATGAATGGAAAAACTGGTTAAAGCGTCATTATCAATACAATTTATCTCAGAATAGATGGTCTAGATTAGTATCGAAAAAATGGCGAACTAGAGTCAATCATCGTCGTACGATTGAAAATAAAGATTCCAAAAAATGGGATTCATATGAAAAAGAAAAAGACCAATTCATTTATTACGAGAAAGAAAATGATTGCGCGGTGAATTCATTGCCGAGTCAAAAAGAAAAATTTAAAAAACACTACAGATATGATCTTTTATCGTGTAAATATATTAATTATGAGGATAGGAAGAGCTCATATATTTATGTATCCCCGTTAAAAGTAAATGGGGGCCGAGAGATTCCCTATAATGACAACACACCTAAACCCGAATCATGTTATGTACTGGGGGATATAGCTATTAGTGATTATCTAGAAGAAGAGTCTATTATGGATACGGGTAAAAATCCGGATAGAAAATATTTTGAGTGGAGAATTCTGCATTTTTGTCTTAGAAAAAATATCGATATTGATACCTGGACCGATATGGATACTGGGACCAATATTAATAAAAATACTAAGAATGGGATTAATGATTATGAAATAATTGATAAAAAAGATCTTTTTTATTTCACGATTCATCAAGAAATCAACCCACCCAATCAAAAAAAAAACTTTTTTGATTGGATGGGAATGAATGAAGAAATGCGATATCGTCCCATATCGAATCTGGAATCTTGGTTCTTCCCAGAATTTGTGCGACTTTATGATACATATAAAATGAAACCATGGATCATACCAATCAAATTACTTCTTTTAAATTTTCATGGAAATAAAAACATTAGTGAAAATAAAAACATTAGTGAAAATCAAAAAAAAGATCTTCGTATATCATCTAATCAAAAAGAATATCTTGAATTAGAGAACCGAAATAAAGAAAAAGAAGAAGAACAGCCGGGCCAAGGGGATATTAGATCAGATGCACGAAACCAAGAGAATCTTGAATCAGATGCACAAAAAAAAAAAAAATATGTTGAAAAGGATTACGCGGAATCAGACATTAAAAAAAGGAGAAAGAAAAGAAAATACAAGAGCAACAGAGAAGCAGAACTAGAGTTCTTCCTAAAAAGATATTTGCTTTTTCAATTGAGATGGGACGATTCTTTGAATCAAAGAATGATCAATAATATCAAGGTATATTGCCTCCTGCTTAGACTGATAAATCCAAGGGAAATTGCTATATCCTCTATTCAAAGAGGAGAAATGCGCCTGGACGTAATGTTGATTCAGAAGGATCTCACTCTTACGGAATTGATAAAAAGGGGAATATTTATTATTGAACCAGCCCGCCTGTCTATAAAACGGGATGGACAATTTATTATGTATCAAACCATAGGCATTTCATTGGTCCATAAGAGTAAACACCAAACTAATCGAGAACGTCGAGAAAAAAAATATGTTGATGAGAATTCTTTCAATGGATCTATTGCACAACATGGAAAGATGCTTATGAATGGAGATGAAAATCATTATGATTTTCTTGTTCCTGAAAATATTCTATCTCCTAGACGTCGTAGAAAATTGAGAATTTTAATGTGTTTCAATTTCAGTAATGAGAATATTGTGGATATAAATCCAGTATTTTTCAATGAGAATAACGTAAAGAACTCTGGGCAATTTTTGGATGAGGACAAGTGTCTTGATACAGATACAAATAAATTCATTCAATTCAAATTATTTCTTTGGCCCAATTATCGATTAGAAGATTTAGCTTGTATGAATCGCTATTGGTTTGATACGAATAATGGCAGTCGTTTCAGTATGTCAAGAATATATATGTATCCACGATTCAGAATTAGTTAATGGTACATTTTATATACATCATGTATCATAGCCGATATATGA
>NW_027519133.1:0-2500 GCF_043159265.1 Tasmannia lanceolata
ATACAATATACAAAATAATACGGATATTGATACAATTCATCTTATTCCTCTTTGTAGTACTTCAGTGGATTTAGCTTCGTTTATCGTTTAGTTCAGTATTAATTTAGGTTTATTCTGTAAAATGAAATTTCAATAAAATTAAGGAGTCTTTATGTCTCGTTACCGAGGGCCTCGTTTCAAAAAAATACGCCGTCTAGGGGCTTTACCGGGACTCACTAGGAAAAGACCTAGATCCGGAAGTGATCTTAGAAACCAATCGCGTTCCGGGAAAAGATCTCAATATCGTATTCGTCTAGAAGAAAAACAAAAATTGCGTTTTCATTATGGTCTGACAGAGCAACAATTACTTAGATATGTTCGTATTGCTGGGAAAGCCAAAGGGTCAACAGGTCAGGTTTTACTACAACTACTTGAGATGCGTTTGGATAACATCCTTTTTCGATTGGGTATGGCTTCGACCATTCCGGGAGCCAGGCAATTAGTTAATCATAGACATATTTTAGTTAATGGCCGTATAGTAGATATCCCAAGTTATCGCTGCAAACCCCAAGATATTATTACTATGAGGGATGAACAAAGATCCAGAGCTCTGATTCAAAATTATATGGATTCATCCCCCCACGAGGAGTTGGCAAAACATTTGAGTCTTTATTCATCCCAATATAAAGGATTAGTAAATCAAATAATAGATATTAAGTGGATCGGTTTGAAAATCAATGAGTTGCTAGTCGTAGAATATTATTCCCGTCAGACTTGAACCTAACTAAAATAACAAAGCTTTGGACAAGCCCCTTTTTTTTCTTTCGCCGAAGTAAATAGATCTAAGAGGTTTGATCCGGATTTTTCTCCCATTCACGTATTACAAATGGATCAGCGGTGAGATTTTTATTCCTTGTCCATTCTTTCCGTTCCGGTATTTTCCATACCACAGCAATTAGGAATAGAGAATCTATATCAAATAAAGTACGATTGGAATACTCGTATCAATTGTTATTTGATTTGATACATTGTAGTCGGTACCGTTGGTGAATTAGGTGAAGGTACGGAGAGAGAGGGATTCGAACCCTCGGTAAACAAAAGCCTACATAGCAGTTCCAATGCTACGCCTTGAACCACTCGGCCATCTCTCCTACATAATCTTATGATTATGACCCAGAAACCGAGTGAATAGCGAGTCATTCATATTATTGTATTATTGCAATACAGGTATGACCAATCAATTCTAAATAGAAAATAGAAAACTTTTCATTAAAGAAAGATCTTCCCTCGAGGATCGAGGGATAAAAAAACATTTTTTTTCTTATCTTTTTCTTATCTTATTAAAAAGATTAAAAAAAAATAGATAGAATCTATCTATTCATGTTTGTCAAGAAGACGATCCCGTCTTATTCTTAGATTTATACTGGATTAAACCAATGAATTGGAACAAGTCAACTGACCCTATTTTATACTATGGTTACATTTAGACTATTATGGTTCCATAGGAATTCCAAAATTCCTTTCTAGTTTCAGATTTCTCAACAACAATTCCTCTCATGAGCTACCCCACAATCTATTACAAATTCATGAATCGTCCCATGGATTTTTTTGATATTTCGATTGCGTGGTGTATACACACTATGCACAAAAAATGGATGGTTATTCTTATTCTATTTTCATCATGGAATGATTCTATTATTTGATTTGATTTTTTTTTTCTTTGGATCATAATCAAATCAAAACTTCTAGAGTCATCAGAATCTGTAGGAAAAACTTCCTTGATTCCTGAGCTTCGATAAAATAGGAATAGTTCCGTTCATTGGTATA
The DNA here is from genome assembly GCF_043159265.1 of Tasmannia lanceolata. Taxonomy (NCBI): domain Eukaryota; kingdom Viridiplantae; phylum Streptophyta; class Magnoliopsida; order Canellales; family Winteraceae; genus Tasmannia; species Tasmannia lanceolata. The sequence continues at coordinate 1,807 of NW_027519133.1, forward strand.
CTACTTAATATTTATACTTAATACTTAATTTAAATGAAATACAATCGGATTCAAATATTTCCTATCCATCCCTGCCCCAAAGGGACAATTTGAGTGGAAGGTCGACACCTTTTTTTTTAGAATGAGTCCGTTTGTTTTTATGTGATTTCGTACTATACAATTCCTTTGTTTGTGGGATCATTTTCCCTCTAGGGGTAATGAGAAGAATTATGGAATGGATTGTTAACCATGCCTAGATCTCGGATAAATGGAAATTTTATTGATAAGACCTCTTCAATTGTAGCCAATATCTTATTACGAATAATTCCGACAACCTCAGGAGAAAAAGAGGCATTTACCTATTACAGAGATGGTGCGATTTGATTTTTTTTTATTATTATTTATTTATTATTTATGATTTACCGACCTCAGTCTTACGAGAAAGAGACATGATTCGTAATACAAAGAAAAAAGATTTTTGAAATAAACCTATGCTCGGTGAAGGTGAAATTTAGAGATAGAACAATTCCTTCTGTCGTGTATCCCCGATTGATGCAGCCTCAGATGCTTCAATTGTTGATTTGAGTATTGAGCGAAAGGTTACACCTACAGGTTCTGTATTGTAGGTCAATCCGACTCCACTAGGACCAGACCAATAGGCGGCATAGAGGAAGAAGCACTACACCTAGGAATCAACAACGCGAAAACTTTGTTA
>NW_027519133.1:17500-20938 GCF_043159265.1 Tasmannia lanceolata
ACAAGATCAAGTCGTTTTTTTTTTTAGCATTCCGAAGAAGTTACTATAGAACTCCTTGGATCATCTGTTATGGGCTCAATCAATTACTTCTTCGGATTTGGAAAAGGAGTAGTAGACCCCCCTATTTTTCATGCTTGAACCATGACATGAGGTGAGTCGATAAAGCATAAAGAAGATTCCTAGAAGTATAAAACGGTAAGTGTGCATGAATCACCCAACGCAAGCAAGATCTTTTTATGCGTAGTACCTCTTTGGACAACCACTATGTCTATGTCGTTTCCAGTAGAATAAAGTCTGTATCTACATAATAACAGAACGACTTCCTCTTTGAACAGTAAAGTAAAGAAAGAGGAAATGAAAAAAAAAAAATGGGGTTGGTTGTTCCTCGTTGTAATATCCATAATTCTGGCAAGAGCTGGTTCATTGAAATAGAATATTTAGGAATAATTAGGTTGGAAAAAATTTCCTATCATGTGAATTACTTTGAGATTCGAAATACGAACATGGGAATCAAATCATTGAAATATTTGTTGGATCAAAAGGTTCTTATTCATATATTACTGGATTCCAGATTCCAGTAGATTTTTCGAAATCGAGATATTTTTATTTTAAAACGCTTCGCAGAATGATCTAGTAAGCAATTGATACAATTCGATTACTCAACTCAATTAGTAGTATCCCTAGAGTCCACTTCTTCCCCATACTACGAGTGAAAGGGAGAATGTAAAGACTACCATTAAAGCAGCCCAAGCGAGATTTACTATATCCATGTGAATTATGTCCCCTATCTCTATGAACATGAAGGAATTATTCCATTATTGATCACTAATAATAGTGAAATCAATGGTGCAGAGTCAAAATTGGATTCTGATCTAACGCTATTGATGAACCAATCCAATTCCAATGAATACGCTTGTAACAAGTTCCTATATGATTTCTGGTAGAATTGGGAAGCATTAAGCACAAGCAAGATACACAGTTACCCCCTTGAAAGTCTCAAAAGACAGAAAAATATACCATCAAGATCGATAACTATCTATCACATACCTCTATCTCCCGTCTAAGCCTTACTGTCTCTCTTTCTGTGAAAGAATCGGGAGACACCCCATTACATACATTCTTGGCGGGGTTACCAAAAAGTTCAACTTTTCTTTTTTAAAATATTAAGATCTATAAGAGAAAAGCCAATCACCCACCCAATCCAATATTGATTGAATGCCTGAGCACTCAGAGACTCTCGTGAGTCTGGATACAAAGTATCTTCAGTCCTTTCCCCAACCCCTACTTTGATTCTCCATGAGCCTGCCCAATCTAATTCAAGATTCAGTCAGTAGACACTAGTGTAGGAAGTATTGATAGTCCTTCCTATCATCCCTCCTTGGATCCTAGGAACAAGGATTTACAGTCCTTTAGGAGCCTTCCTTTGGATACCCGGATTTTGATCCCTGACTTTTGTAGTTATGAATCTCACAATTGAATTTGACTATTGATTTGATTCTATTGATAAATCAAATCAATGACCCGAACCTATCAGTAATCAGTAATAAGCGAGGGTTTCTTTATTCATATTGGTACCGGTTTGGACCACACCCTAATTTTTTAAGAACGAATCAAAAGTTTTTTATAGAACCCCGGGATTCTGAAAATCTAGTATCGACAGTCCTAGCCCTTTGCCTCTGCTTCCGCTGGGCAAGAATTTTTCGAGTTCTATTAGCAGGATAAGGGATTCCGAGTCTTTTGTTGATCAGGCGACACCCGGATTTGAACTGGGGAGAAAGGATTTGCAGTCCCCCGCCTTACCGCTCGGCCATGCCGCCAAAACGATACAAAATAGATATAGATCAAAATATTCTTTTTTTTTTTTTATTGGATCCAGTTGTTCTCTTCGGTTGATTCTATAGTATTTCAAAACACACAACACCTAAAAATTTCCCTTCTCTTTTATATTGAACATTGAAATGAAAGAGAAAAAATAGATTTCCAGTCACAAAATCAAAAATTCAGGGCCAATTGGAACCATTAACTATTGTGAATTCATGAACGGTTCTTGAGTTTGGATCTCCAATCTTGTTTCCTTAATGGAATGGCATAAGAAAATAAAATTGATACACGACTAATGCTAATCAGTATCAATTATCAACTCTTTTCAATAATGAATCCTTTTCAATTTCAATTATGCAATTATAACAACAATTATGTGTATATGTAAACCCCGGGGTAAAAATTGTTACAGGGATACCTTACCTAGTCAGGTATCTTATATTCCTATAGAGAATCATCGTGATTCAACCTTTCATTGAATATATTGAATCTAAAATAGAAATTATGCTATAGCACGACCCATGTTGCCCCAAGTGGAACTGGGATAATGGGATATGCGGATAGCTAGATGCCTATATCTGCATGTACTTAATAAGTATAACTCACCCCTCTTACGTACTTCAAGCGAATCATATTCTACTCATTTTATTAACAAATGGGTAGAAATCTCTCTCCTCTCTGCGAATCATTTTTTAAAAAATGAATCAATCAAATAAGTGAAGTGCTAAAATCAAAGGAAACTCTATTCCTGATTATTCTGTCTTTATATCATTCATAGAGAACGGATTAAATCCAGAATCTACTTCTAGTACCCAATCTGATCGTAATATCATAATAATAGGTATAAATTGGATCAATTTTAAAACTCTATAAGTTGAAGTGTCAGAATTTCGTTTACAGGAATTTTTTATCAATTCATTTCCATTTGTATCTGTCGAAAATTCAAATTTGAGTAGAAAATTCTCTTTATTCCTTCGTTCATACGTATTTCATACGTATATGGAGTTGGATCAAATTTCATGTGATTCAGTAAACAGAATATAAATTCCATCATTGCTAGATTGATCTATCTGGTTTGATATGGTTCGATGAAGAGTGAGCCAATAATGGTATTTTTTCGATAAATGGTAAACTTAAGATGCTCCGGGATGGAAATGAGGGAATGTTTACAATACCTGGATTTAGTCAGATACAATTTGAGGGATTTTTTAGGTTCATTGATCAGGGCTTGACGGAAGAACTTCATAAGTTTCCAAAAATTGAAGATACAGATCAAGAAATTGAATTTCAATTATTTGTAGACACATATCGATTGGTCGAACCCTTGATAAAAGAAAGAGATGCTGTGTATGAATCACTCACATATTCTTCTGAATTATATGTACCCGCAGGATTAATTTGGAAAACTGGTAGAGATATGCAAGAACAAACCATATTTATTGGAAATATTCCTCTAATGAATTCCTTGGGAACCTCCATAGTAAATGGAATATACAGAATTGTGATCAATCAAATATTGCAAAGTCCCGGTATTTATTACCGTTCAGAATTGGACCATAACGGAATTTCTGTCTATACCGGTAGCATAATATCAGATTGGGGAGGAAGATCAGAATT
>NW_027519135.1:17500-31671 GCF_043159265.1 Tasmannia lanceolata
AATCTTTTAGATAAACCCCTTAAGGAATTAGAAAGCCTAGTATACTGCGATGTGTGATTTGATCGAAATTATGAGTTTACAGATTCGGAATGAGAAACTGTCATCCCATTTAATCCGATTGGGATGCCCCTGGCTCTGACATGTCTCCTGGGAGAGGAAGAAGAAGAACATGAAGCTCAGAATTATGGGTGTATTCAATACTTCCAAATAAAGGGGGAATTGATCCATGGTCGATTCCGTAACATATAAATAGGAATTGCTAGCTGTACCTCGTGAAAAAAAAAAAAGAATTCTTTCTTGGAATTAGCCACTCCATTTCTTTTAGAAATAAATTCTGTTTTCTGTTCAAGTAAACAAATATGACATGGTTACAGGAATCTATCCATCGCATATATGCTTCAAGGGACATCATAGCATAACCGTCGAGGTGAAGTAGGGACCTAAAAGATCGAATGGAACGATACATAGACAAGTAAATCCCTTATGAGTTCCAAGGTATTCCTTTAAGGGGATTCATCATTCGAGGGGACGTAGGCTACTCAACAATTTCACATTTTATTTATGTCGTAATTGAATAATGAATAAGTAATTCCGAAAATAAAATATAAAGTAAAAATGAATCAATGAAATATAGGTTGGTTCTCACTGGGAACTTGAGTAAGGAGTAGATTTTTATGGGGGTTTCTAGAACAAAATTGAAAGTGAGACCCCCTTTATTTATTATTTATTTGGTGTAACTACTTGAGCCGGATGAGAGGAAACCTTCATGTCCGGTTTTTAAGGGGGGGATCCTATAGGAACCTATCCCAATTTTTCTTTTGCTAGGCCCATAGTTAAAAAACCGACTTTCTTACGATTACGAGGTTCATTCGAATATGAAATACAATCCCGGAAATATAGCATCCCACTTTTTTTTACTACCCAAGGCTTCGATACATTTCGAAATCGAGAAATCTCTACTGGAGCAAGTGCTATCAGAGAACAATTAGCCGATCCAGATTTGCGAATTATTACAGATCATTCATTGGTGGAATGGAAGGAATTAGGGGAAGAAAGGTACACTGGGAATGAATGGGAAGATAGAAAAGTTGGAAGAAGAAAGGATTTTTTGGTTAGACGCATGGAATTAGCTAAGCATTTTGTTCGAACAAATGTAGAACCAGAACGGATGGTTTTGTGCCTATTACCAGTTCTTCCTCCGGAGTTGAGACCAATCATTCAGATAGATGGGGGTAAACCAATGAGTTCGGATATTAATGAACTCTATCGAAGAGTTATCTATCGGAACAATACTCTTACCGATCCATTAACAACAAGTAGATCTACGCCAGGGGAATCAGTAATGTGTCAGGAGAAATTGGTACAAGAAGCCGTAGATACACTTCTTGATAATGGGATCCGCGGGCAACCAATGAGGGATGGTCATAATAAAGTTTACAAGTCGTTTTCAGATGTAATTGAAGGCAAAGAGGGAAGATTTCGTGAGACTCTACTTGGTAAACGGGTCGATTATTCGGGGCGTTCCGTCATTGTCGTGGGCCCTTCGCTTTCATTACATCGATGTGGATTACCTCGAGAAATAGCAATAGAACTTTTCCAGACATTTGTAATTCGTGGTCTAATCAGACAACATATTGCTTCCAACATAGGGATTGCAAAAAGTAAAATTCGGGAAAAAGAACCAATTGTATGGGAAATACTTCAAGAAGTTATGCAAGGGCACCCCATATTGCTGAATAGAGCACCCACCCTGCATAGATTAGGCATACAGGCGTTCCAACCTATTTTAGCGGAGGAACGTGCTATTTGTTTACATCCATTAGTTCGTAAGGGATTCAATGCAGACTTTGATGGGGATCAAATGGCTGTTCATGTACCTTTATCTTTGGAAGCTCAAGCAGAGGCTCGTTTACTTATGTTTTCTCATATGAATCTCTTGTCTCCAGCTATTGGGGATCCCATTTCCATACCAACCCAAGATATGCTTATTGGACTCTATGTATTAACCATCGGAAATCGTCGAGGTATTTGTGCAAATAGGTATAATCCATGGAATCACAGAAACTATCAAAATGAAACAGTTTACGAGTATAATAATAACTATAAGTATACGAAAGAAAAAGAACCCTATTTTTGTAGTTCCTATGATGCACTTGGAGCTTACCGGCAGAAACGAATCAATTTAGATAGTCCTTTGTGGCTCCGGTGGCGACTAGATCAACGTTTCATTGCCCCAAGAGAAGTGCCCATCGAAGTTCAATATGAATCTTTGGGTACCTATCATGAGATTTATGGGCACTATCTACTAGTAAGAAGTGTCAAAAAAGAAATCCTTTGTATATACATTCGAACCACCATTGGTCATATTTCTTTTTATCGAGAAATAGAAGAAGCCATACAGGGGTTTTGCCGAGCCTACTCATAAGGTACCTAAGCTAAGTAATTATGTGATACGATACCTTGTGAATTCGGGTCTCTACGGTTCAACCGGTATCCTAATTCCTGAATTGATACGTGAATCAAGATAGAGGAAAGGAAGTCTTCGAATCACTGACTCAAACCTATTGTCGAATCCTACTCAACAGAATATGGAGGTACTTATGGCGGAACGGGCCGATCTGGTCTTTCACAATAAAGTGATAGATGGAACTGCCATGAAACGACTTATTAGTCGATTAATAGATCACTTCGGAATGGCATATACATCACACATACTGGATCAAGTAAAGACTATGGGTTTCCAGCAAGCCACTGCTACATCCATTTCATTAGGAATTGATGATCTTTTAACAATACCTTCTAAGGGATGGCTAGTCCAAGATGCTGAACAACAAAGTTTGATTTTGGAAAAGCACCATCATTATGGGAATGTACACGCGGTAGAAAAATTACGTCAATCCATTGAGATATGGTATGCTACAAGTGAATATTTGAGACAAGAAATGCATCCTAATTTTAGGATGACGGATCCTTCTAATCCAGTCCATATAATGTCCTTTTCGGGAGCTCGGGGAAATGCATCTCAGGTACACCAATTAGTCGGTATGAGAGGATTAATGTCGGATCCCCAAGGGACAAATGATTGATTTACCCATTCAAAGCAATTACGCGAAGGACTTTCTTTAACGGAATATCTCATTTCTTGCTACGGAGCTCGCAAAGGAGTTGTGGATAATGCTGTACGAACATCAGATGCTGGATACCTCACGCGTCGACTTGTTGAAGTAGTTCAACACATTGTTGTACGTAGAACAGATTGTGGCACTATCCGAGGTATTTCCGTGAGTCCTCGAAATGGGATGACGGAAAAAATGTTGATCCAAACACTAATTGGTCGTGTATTAGCAGACGATATATATATGGGTCTACGATGCATTGCCGCTCGAAATCAAGATATTGGGGTTGGGCTTGTCAATCGATTCATAACCTTTCGAGCACAATCAATATATATTCGAACCCCCTTTATTTGCAGGAGTACATCTTGGATCTGTCGATTATGTTATGGTCGGAGTCCCACTCATGGTGACCTGGTCGAATTGGGAGAAGCAGTAGGTATCATTGCGGTCAATCAATTGGGGAACCAGGGACTCAACTAACATTAAGAACTTTTCATACCGGTGGAGTATTCACAGGTGGTACTGCAGAACATGTACGAGCCCCCTCTAATGGAAAAATAAAATTCAATGAGGATTTGGTTCATCCCACACGTACACGTCATGGGCATCCTGCTTTTCTATGTTATATAGACCTGTATGTCACTATTGAGAGTCAGGATATTCTACATAATGTGAATATTCCACCAAAAAGTTTTCTTTTAGTTCAAAATGATCAATATGTAGAATCAGAACAAGTGATTGCCGAGATTCGCGCTGGAACATCCACTTTCAATTTTAAAGAGAGAGTTCGAAACATATTTATTCTGACTCAGAGGGAGAAATGCACTGGAGTACCGATGTGTACCATGCACCTGAATATACATATGGTAATGTTCATCTCTTACTAAAACAAGTCATTTATGGATATTATCGGGGGGTCCGTGCAGATCTAGTATAGTGCCTTTTTCGCTCCACAAGGATCAAGATCAAATGAACATTCATTCTCTTTCTGTCGAACAGAGAGAGAGTTCTGACCTCTCAGTGACTAATGATCGAGTGAGACACAAATTGTTTAGTTCAGATCCTTCCGGTAAAAAAGAGGAAAGATTCTTGATTATTCAGGACCTGCTCGAATCATATCCAATGGTCGTTGGAATTTCATATATCCTGCCATTCTCCACGAGAATTCTGATTTATTGGCGAAAAGGCGAAGAAATAGATTCATCATCCCATTCCAATATGATCAAGAACGAGAGAAAGAACTAATGCCTCGTTCTGGTATCTCGATTGAAATACCCATAAATGGTATTTTACGTAGAAATAGTATTCTTGCTTATTTCGACGATCCCCGATACAGAAGAAGCAGTTCAGGAATTACTAAGTATGGGACTGTAGAAGTGGATTCAATCGTCAAAAAAGAGGATTTGATTGAGTATCGAGGAGCAAAGGAATTTAGTCCGAAATACCAAATGAAAGTAGATCGCTTTTTTTTCATTCCCGAAGAAGTGCATATCTTACCTGGCTCTTCGTCCATAATGGTACAGAACAATAGTATCATTGGAGTCGATACACGAATCACTTTAAATACAAGAAGCCGCGTAGGTGGATTAGTCCGAGTGGAGAGAAAAAAAAAAGGATTGAACTGAAAATCTTTTCTGGAGATATCCATTTTCCTGGAGAGACAGATAAGATCTCCCGGCACAGCGGCATCTTGATACCACCAGGAACGGGAAAAAAAAATTCTAAGGAATCAAAAAAATTACAAATTGGATCTATGTCCAACGATCACACCTACCAAGAAAAAGTATTTTGTTTCGGTTCGATCCGTAGTCACATATGAAATAGCTGATGGTATCAATTTAGCAACGCTTTTTCCCCAGGATCTGTTGCAAGAAAGGGATAATGTGAAATTCCGAGTTGAAAATTATATCCTTTATAGAAATGGCAAACCAATTCGAGGAATTTATTACACAAGTATTCAATTAGTTCGTACTTGTTTAGTATTGAATTGGGACCAAGACCGAAATGGTTCTATAGAAAAGGTTCAGGCTTCCATTGTTGAAGTGAGGGCAAATGATCTGATTCGAGATTTCATAAGAATTGACTTAGTGAAGTCCCCTATTTCGTATATCGGAAAAAGGAATGATATGGCGGGTTCGGGATTTGATCCCAGATAATGGATCAGATCACACCAATATCAATCCTTTTTATTCCAAGGCGAGGAGGATTCAATCACTTACCCAACATCAAGGAACTATTCGTACGTTGCTGAATAGAAATAAGGAATGCCAATCTTTTCTAATTTTGTCATTATCCAATTGTTCTCGAATTGGTCCATTCAATGGTTCTAAATCTCACAATGTGACAAAAGAATCAATTCAAATTAAAGAGGATCCCATGATTCCGATTAGGAATTCGTTGGGTCCCTTAGGGACTGTACCTAAAATTGCGAATTTTTATTCACCTTACTATTTAATAACTCATAATCAGATCTTGTTAAATAAATATTTGCTACTTGACAATTTAAAACAGACTTTACAAGTACTTAAATATTATTTAATGGATGAAAATGGGAGAATTTATAATCCCTATCCATGCAGGAACATCATTTTTCATCCATTCGATTTGACTTGGTGCTTTCTCCATCACGATTATTGTGAGAAGACATCCAAAATAATTGTCCTCGGACAGTTTATTTGTGAAATGTATGTATATCCAAATATGGACCACAGATAAAATCTGGTCAAGTTCTAATTGTTCATGTTGACTCCTTAGTCATAAGATCAGCTAAGCCTCATTTGGCCACCCCAGGGGCAACCGTTCATGGTCATTATGGAGAAATCCTTTACGAAGGGGATACATTAGTTACATTTATATATGAAAAATCGAGATCGGGTGATATAACGCAAGGTCTTCCAAAGTGGAACAAGTGTTAGAAGTGCGTTCGATTGATTCAATATCGATGAACCTAGAAAAGAGGGTTGAGGGTTGGAACGAACATATAAAAAGAATTCTTGGAATTCCGTGGGAATTCTTGATTGGTGCTGAGCTAACCATAGCGCAAAGTCGTATCTCTTTGGTTAATAAGATCCAAAGGGTTTATCGATCCCAGGGGTGCAAATCCATAATAGGCATATAGAGATTATTGTACGTCAAATAACATCAAAAGTGTTGGTTTCAGAAGATGGATGTCTAATGTTTTTTCACCCGAGAACTAATAGGATTGTTTCGAGCGGAACGAACAGGGCGTGCTTTGGAAGAAGCGATCTGTTACCGAGCCATCTTATTGGGAATTACCAGGGCATCTCTGAATACTCAAAGTTTCATATCCGAAGCAAGTTTTCAAGAAACTGCTCGAGTTTTAGCAAAAGCCGCTCTACGAGGTCGTATTGATTGGTTGAAAGGCCTGAAAGAGAACGTTGTTCTGGGGGGGATGATACCTGTTGGTACCGGATTCAAGGATTAGTGCACCGTTCAAGGCAAGACAACAACATTCCCTTGGAAATCAAAAAGAAGAATCTATTCGAGGGGGAAATTAGAGATATTTTGTTCCACCACAGAGAATTATTTGGTTCTTACATCCCAAATAATTTCCATAATACACCAGAACAATAATTTACGGGATTTCATGATTCCTAAGAGCAAATTGATTCTTTTCTTTTAACTTTAATTATATGGTATGGTCCGGTCTTTTTATTGGGTAATAAAGATAATAACGAATAGAAAGGAATTAATCACTTGGACCATGTATCAAGGGTCAATCTCCGGGAGAAGGTTCCGTCGGAACAATTATTTATTTCAGGGTACCTCGTCTCTTAAAAAAAAAAAAAGAGAAAGTGTGGGGAAAATGACAAGAAGATATTGGAACATTAATTTAGAAGAGATGATGGAAGCAGGAGTTCATTTTGGTCATGGTACTAGGAAATGGAATCCTAGAATGGCACCTTACATCTCTGCAAAGCGTAAAGGTATTCATATTACAAATCTTACTAGAACTGCTCGTTTTTTGTCAGAAGCCTGTGATTTAGTTTTTGATGCAGCAAGTAGGGGAAAACACTTCTTAATAGTTGGTACCAAAAATAAAGCAGCTGATTCAGTAGCATCAGCTGCAATAAAGGCTCGGTGTCATTATGTTAATAAAAAATGGCTCGGTGGTATGTCAACGAATTGGTCCACTACAGAAACGAGACTTCATAAGTTTAGGGATTTGAAAGCGGAACAAAAGGCGGGGAAACTCAACCGTCTACCGAAAAGAGATGCAGCAATGTTGAAGAGACAATTATCTCACCTGCAAACATATTTGGGTGGGATCAAATATATGACGGGCTTACCCGATATTGTAATCATCGTTGATCAGCAAGAAGAATATACGGCTCTTCGAGAATGTCTCACTTTAGGGATTCCGACGATTTGCTTAATCGATACAAATTGTAACCCGGATCTCGCAGATATTTCTATTCCAGCCAACGATGACGCTATAGCGTCAATCCGATTGATTCTTAACAAATTAGTATCCGCAATTTGTGAGGGTCGTTCTAGCTATATAAGAAATCGTTGATTAATAATAAGATAAGCCAATGACTTTTTGAACCCCATAGATTGATTTAATCGGTTTACTATTTCTGAATCTCAAAAAAGAGATCAAAATCACTGGGGATATTATGTGATTACTTGGTATCCTAAATATACGATTTAAAGTAGTCGAGTCGAGAAAGAGAGGGTTGAATCAAAATAATTCTTTTTTAAGTTCTATTTCTGTCAGAGGGCATATGAATGTTCTACCATGTTCCATCAACACACTCAAAGGGTTATACGATCTATCCGGTGTGGAAGTAGGCCAACATTTCTATTGGCAAATAGGGGGTTTCCAAGTCCATGCCCAAGTACTTATCACTTCTTGGGTCGTAATTGCTATCTTATTAGGTTCAGCCACTATAGCTGTTCGGAACCCACAAACCATTCCAACTAACAGTCAGAATTTCTTCGAATATGTACTTGAATTCATTCGAGACTTGAGCAAAACTCAGATTGGAGAAGATTATGGTCCTTGGGTTCCTTTTATTGGAACTATGTTCCTATTTATTTTGTTTCTAACTGGTCAGGTGCTCTTTTACCTCGGAAATCATACAGTTACCTCATGGGGAGTTAGCTGCACCACGAATGATATAAATACTACTGTTGCTTTAGCTTTACCCACGTCAGTGGCATATTTCTATGCGGGTCTTACTAAAAAGGGATTGGGCTATTTCGGTAAATACATTCAACCAACTCCAATACTTTACCAATTAACATCCTAGAAGATTTCACAAAACCTTTATCACTTAGTTTTCGACTTTTCGGGAATATATTGGCTGATGAATTAGTAGTTGTTGTTCTTGTTTCTTTAGTACCTTTAGTGGTTCCTATACCTGTCATGTTTCTTGGATTATTCACAAGCGGGATTCAAGCTCTTATTTTTGCGACTTTAGCCGCGGCTTATATAGGTGAATCCATGGAGGGTCATCATTGACTAGCTTCCAAAATAGTCTTGTTTTTTTTTTTGAAAAAAAAAACAAGACTATCCAACTCATGGGTGGCTCAAGATAATCTACTTGGGGAACATGATGGATATCTACAAATATGGTAGATACGATTTAGAGTAGGGTCAATAAAGATGTACGATATTAGGGAATTAAAAAAAAAAAAAGGAAAGAGATCGAAAAGATCTTTTTTCCTAAGATTCCCGTTTGGTCCATTTACGTCATACCTCTCCAATTGATATTCTATTTATATCAGTCAATTACGATTACGGTATTACGATTCATAATTTGAATAAGAAAGAATTGTTATGTTATCTGTTTCCGACGTATGCCTAAACAAAAAACTATGTTCTATCAATTCAATGGTTGACAAAAATTGTCTGCAATTGGATCAATCAAATCTTGATATGGATATGGAATGGTTCGGGCTGATGAATCCATCCGTTTATATCAATGCGCAATAATGATAAAGAAAAGGAAGAGAAAAGTTTACAAACAAATAAGATTCAGAAAAAGGTAGGTTAGGGAGGTTGAGCTGGGTATATGTAATGGCTATAATTCAATCCCTGTGTATGTTTCGAAGAATGATTCTATAATCCAATTCAATATAAGATACGAATGGTTTACGTTATGGAAGAAACATATGTATATGTGATATTAGATATTCACGAGTTATATATGGACTATCCATATATATTATTTCCCATCCACTGAAGTTAGATGGATTCCAACGGAAGGACTTCCGTTTCATCTTTGGCTGTGGATTGAATGAATAAACAGATGAAGTTAAGGATATAGAAGAGAAAGAGCGAAGAATTGAAAGAGTGGTTCGGAACAAAGAAATGGAAGAACTAGAATCGTATGACTTTACAAAGACTCCATGGATAGGAACTAAAAACGAGATATTGAAGCAGTTATGATGATTCAGTAATATCATCACTTCAATTTGGAGTTCTTAGTTACTTCGACCCGATGATCTTAGTGATGGAATAATAAGTCATAATTCAGTGATTGTATCATTAACCATTTCTTTATTTTGGTGCGAGGAGCTTACCATGAATCCACTGATTTCTGCCGCTTCCGTTATTGCTGCTGGATTGGCCGTAGGGCTTGCTTCAATTGGACCTGGAGTTGGTCAAGGTACTGCTGCGGGCCAAGCTGTAGAAGGTATTGCGAGACAACCAGAAGCAGAGGGTAAAATACGAGGTACTTTATTGCTTAGTCTGGCTTTTATGGAAGCTTTAACAATTACGGACTGGTCGTGGCATTAGCGCTTTTATTTGCGAATCCTTTTGTTTAATCCTATAAATGTGAAAAATACGTACTTATTTTTTTCTTATTTGATTGCCGTGAACTTGCCGCTTGCTTCTTCGAATTATATCAACACTTTACTCCTACAACCACTTATTCGTTGAGACAATACCCCACCCCAGGGAAAAGGCTGATTTGAGGATGAGGAATTAGTAGATCCACTCGCTTTCTTCCTTTCCATCCTTAATGGAACCCTTTTTTTTTTTCACTTTTAGGAAGCGTTGTAACAAACGAGGTATTTCGCAATTGGCATGAGACCCGGGACCTCATATTAATAAGTATTTTATTGGATTGGGAACTTCAATTGAAATAATAATAAAGAATAAATGAAATTTCAAAATGAAATGAATCTATTTTATAAATAAATTCATATTTATAAATAAGTAAATAAATAAAAAGAAATCAATCAAAAGTGGGGCGAAATTATACAATAAAGAAAACTCTGTTCAATTAATTTGTTAGTCCTATCTATAAGAGGAGAGCATATGAAAAATGTAACCGATTCTTTCGTTTCCTTGGGTCACTGGTCATACGCCGGGAGTTTCGGGCTTAATACCGATATTTTAGCAACAAATCCAATAAATCTAAGTGTAGTGCTTGGTGTATTGATCTTTTTGGAAAGGGAGTGTGTGCGAGTTGTGTATTTCAAGAATAGGCTGGATCCAACCAGCTGCACTTATTTACTTATTATTTATAAATAGGAAAGTTATAACTAGGAAAGAAAGGTGCACGATCTCAACGAATTACTTCTGAATAAATTCAGAAATCATATGTAAGAACCATAGCATTTCGTGACTCATTGGTAAATCGACTTTGATTCTCTATCAACCAATAATGTGGGACCATTAACATGGTTAAAGCTAAACCGTTTGAAGTCCAGGCACAACATGGTACTCTTTCTACCACTACGTTAGTACGGATATGGTTTAAAAATGAATAGAATAGTTGGCAATTTATCTGATATAGAACACTCATATCAATAAAATGATTTGAACCATTTATTGAAAAATGAAAAAAAAAACAAATGGGTGCCTCGCCCCCTTTTTGTATCCAACGCTAAATCGACGGCCTGTGTATAAAATAAGAAGAATTCTTTGGATTTGAAGAAAAAAAAAAATGAAAAATTCATAAAATAATAAATAAAAAAAAAATAAACAACTTTGCTGACAATTACAGATTTTTTGTCTGGTCGGAAGAGTCCTCCGAATATTCTGTTCTGGTCTTGTATCAGTTTCGATATCGTGGAATACGAACAGAGAAGAGAGGGCAGCTCATTACATTAAAAGATATGGGAATGCCCATTAAGTAACTGAGCGTGAGAGCCAAATGAATTGAAAGATTCATGTTTGGTTCGGAAGAGATCATGGAAGTTTAGTTGTGAAATGAATGGGAAGATAATCTACTTTCATTAAGTGATTTATTAGATAATCGAAAACAGAGGATCTTGAGTACTATTCGAAATTCAGAAGAACTACGTGAAGAGCCATTGAGCAGCTCGAAAAAGCCCGGGCTCGCTTACGGAAAGTGGAAATGGAAGCAGATGAGTTTAGAATGAATGGATACTCTGAGATAGAACGAGGAAAAAGAGAATTTGATTAATGCTACTTATAATAATTTGGAACGATTAGAAAATTTCAAAAATGAAACCATTAGTTTTGAAGAACAACGAGCAATCAATCAGGTACGACAACGAGTGTTCCAGCAAGCCTTACAAGGAGCTCTAGGAACTCTGAATAGTTGTTTGAACAGTGAGTTACATTTACGCACCATCAGTGCTAATATTGGCATGCTCGGGGCCATGAAAGAAATAACTGATTAGCCCTTCCACTGTAGGCATTATTTTTTTTCTCGCTTTGCTTCCGAAAAAGAATTAAGAGACACTAATGGTAACCCTTCGAGTCGACGAAATTAGTAATATTATCCGTGAACGTATTGAACAATATAATAGAGAAGTCACGATTGTGAATACCGGCACCGTACTTCAAGTAGGCGACGGTATTGCTCGTATTCATGGTCTTGATCAAGTAATGGCAGGGGAATTAGTAGAATTTGAAGAGGGTACCGTAGGCATTGCTCTGAATTTGGAATCAAATAATGTTGGTGTTGTATTAATGGGTGACGGTTTGATGATACAAGAGGGAAGTTCTGTAAAAGCAACAGGAAGAATTGCTCAGATACCAGTGAGCGAGGCTTATTTAGGTCGTGTTATAAATGCTCTGGCTAAACCTATTGATGGGAGAGGTGAAATTTCAGCTTCTGAATCTCGGTTAATTGAATCTCCCGCTCCGGGTATTATTTCGAGACGTTCCGTATATGAGCCTCTTCAAACGGGGCTTATTGCTATTGATTCGATGATCCCTATAGGACGCGGTCAGCGAGAATTAATTATTGGGGACAGACAGACCGGGAAAACAGCAGTAGCCACAGATACTATTCTCAATCAAAAAGGGCAAAATGTAATATGTGTTTATGTAGCTATTGGTCAAAAAGCATCTTCCGTGGCTCAGGTAGTGACTACTTTCCAAGAACGAGGGCGATGGAATACACTATTGTGGTAGCCGAAACGGCGGATTCGCCTGCAACATTACAATACCTCGCGCCTTATACAGGAGCGGCTCTGGCTGAATATTTTATGTACCGTGAACGACATACTTTAATAATTTATGACGATCTCTCCAAACAAGCACAAGCTTATCGCCAAATGTCTCTTCTATTAAGAAGACCACCCGGTCGCGAAGCTTATCCAGGAGATGTTTTTTATTTGCATTCACGCCTTTTGGAAAGAGCCGCTAAATCAAGTTCTCGTTAGGTGAAGGAAGTATGACCGCTTTACCCATAGTTGAGACTCAATCTGGGGACGTTTCGGCTTATATTCCTACTAATGTGATTTCCATTACAGATGGACAAATATTCTTATCTGCCGATCTATTCAATGCTGGAATCCGTCCTGCTATTAATGTGGGTATTTCGGTCTCCAGAGTAGGATCCGCAGCTCAAATTAAAGCCATGAAACAGGTAGCTGGTAAATCAAAATTGGAACTGGCTCAATTCGCAGAGTTAGAAGCCTTTGCACAATTCGCTTCTGATCTCGATAAAGCCACTCAGAATCAGTTGGCAAGAGGTCAACGATTACGCGAGTTGCTCAAACAATCTCAATCAGCCCCTCTCACGGTGGAAGAACAAATACTTACTATTTATACTGGGGCGAATGGGTATCTTGATCCGTTAGATATTGGACAGGTAAGAAATTTCTCGTTCAGTTACGTACCCACTTAAAAACAAACAAACCTCAGTTCCAAGAAATCATATCTTCTACCAAGACATTCACCGAACAAGCAGAAGCCCTTTTGAAGGAAGCTATTCCGGAACAGATGGAACTGTTTATACTTCAGGAACAAACATAAAGAAATTGATCACTCTGAGTACAAGAGGAAAGGAATCGTTGAGAAGTGTTTCCGGTTCGAATCATTCAAAATATCTTTCTTGGCATAGCAATCTACAAAAATAGATGGAAATAAATTGCGTCCAATAGGGATTTGAACCTATACCAAAGGTTTAGAAGACCTCTGTCCTATCCATTAGACAATGGGCGCTTTGCTTTTCATCCGATTTTCTTCTTTCGCATTCTTGCTTTCCTATCGCCCGTTCCGATAAACGAATTGTATTGTATGTGAGAGATTTTAGGGAATAAAGAAAAGATGCATATCCAAATCAACGATGCACGTATAATAATAATAATAATTAATATGGAGCGGGTAGCGGGAATCGAACCCGCATCGTTAGCTTGGAAGGCTAGGGTTATAGTCGACGTCGATTCATCATTTTTAACGTCTCTAATTCAAAACCGAACATGAAACTTTGTTTCATTCGGCTCCTTTATGGAATATAGATGGATTCCCAGATCTAAGGCGTAAACGAAACTAAAAAAAAAGAGAAAATATTTACGATACGATGTGTGGAAAAAGGGGAGTCATCGCAAATCCGAATTCAAAGAAAAAATTCGATCCATAACATCTATGTCAGTTTTTCTGTATGAATATGAATGCATACAAAACAACTCACTTTCTAGATGATCCCTCTAGAAGAGGGGATTTTAAAAAATACTTCTAGTTACTTCGTTCCCTATTTCTACTCGCGAGAATCCTGAGGAAAAGAATTTTCTTCCGCCGAGCTGAAACAATATGTCGACGACTCTAGTAAACCAAAGTCATCGTTTAATAGCTATTTGGCTTCAACCTCCTCCCCC
>NW_027519136.1:2500-20000 GCF_043159265.1 Tasmannia lanceolata
TTGGATAAATAGGATTCATGGTATCCTCCCCAATCTTTCTGATTACCAAGAATTTGAAGATAAAATGGATGCATTTAATGAAGAATTAGTATCGCCAGACATTGATCATTCCTTGAACTCAATCAGTGAATTAGCTGAAGAATCAAGACCTAGTTTGAATTTGAAAGGACTTACTTTATTGGACGAACAAAGAAGACTTGACTCAGAAAATAAAATGAAACGTTTGAAATTTCTATTCGATGCAGTTAAAACTGATCCAAACGATCAAACTATTAGAAATAAATCCATTGGAATAAAGGAAATCGGTAAAAAGGTTCCTCGATGGTCATATAAATTGACCGACGATTTGAAAGAACAAGAGGCGGAAAATGAGGAAGGATCGACGGAGGATCCTGGTATTCGTTCAAGAAAAGCCAAACGTGTGGTAATTTATACTGATAACGATCAGAATATCAATACTCATACTAGTACTAATACTAATAATGATAGTGATCAAGCGGAAG
Organism: Tasmannia lanceolata; assembly: GCF_043159265.1. Taxonomy (NCBI): domain Eukaryota; kingdom Viridiplantae; phylum Streptophyta; class Magnoliopsida; order Canellales; family Winteraceae; genus Tasmannia; species Tasmannia lanceolata. The sequence continues at coordinate 3,004 of NW_027519136.1, forward strand.
AAGTGGCTTTGATACGTTACTCACAACAATCGGATTTTCGTCGGGATCTAATCAAAGGATCCATGCGCGCTCAAAGACGTAAAACAGTGACTTGGGAAATGTTTCAAACAAATGTGCATTCCCCGCTTTTTTTGGACAGAATAGACAAAACATTTTTTTTCTCTTTTGATATCTCTGGAATGATTAATCCACTTTTTAGGAATTGGATAGGAAAGGATCCGCAACTCAAAACCTCAGATTCTGAGGAGGAAGAGGCAAAAGAAAAAGAGAAAAAAAAGAAAGAGCAAAAAGAGGAGAATGAACGGATAGCAATATCAGAAACTTGGGATACTATTATATTTGCTCAAGCAATAAGAGGTTCTATGTTAGTAACCCAATCGATTCTTAGAAAATACATCATATTGCCTTCATTGATAATAGCTAAAAATCTTGGCCGTATGTTATTATTTCAATTTCCCGAGTGGTACGAGGATTTGAAGGAGTGGAATAAAGAAATGCATGTTAAATGCACCTATAATGGTGTTCAATTATCAGAAACAGAATTTCCGAAAAACTGGTTAACAGATGGGATTCAGATAAAGATCTTATTTCCTTTCTGTCTGAAACCTTGGCGGGGATCTAAACTACAATTTCATCATAGAGATCCAATGAAAAACAAAGGAAAAATAGAAAATTTTTGTTTTTTAACGGTCTGGGGAATGGAAACTGAATTACCTTTTGGTTCTCCACGAAAAGAACCTTCTTTTTTTGAACCCATTTTTAAAGAACTCGAAAAAAAAACGAGAAAAGTTCAAAAAAAATATTTTCGAGTTTTCAGAATTTTAAAAGAAAGAACAAAATGTTGTCTAAAGGTCTCAAAAGAAAAAATAAGATGGGTTATCAAAATAGTTCTATTTATAAAAAGAATAATGAAAGAGCTTACAAAAGTGAACTCAATTTTATTATTTGGGTTGAGGAAAGGCTATCAACCGAGTGAAACTGGAAAAGATTTCATAATCAGTAATAAGATTACTCACGACTCGACTATTCAAATTAGATCCATGGATTGGACAAATTATTCACTGACAGAAAAAAAAATGAAAGATCTGACTGATAGTACAACCAAAATCAAAAATCAAATAGAAAAAATAAAAAAAGACAAGAAAAAAATATTTCTAACTACAGATACAGATATAAATATTAGTCCTAACAAGACAAGTTTTGATGATGAAAGATCGGAATCACAGAAACATATTTGGCAGAGATCAAAAAAAAGAAGTGCCCGATTAATACGTAAATCGCAATATTTTATAAAATATTTCATTGAAAGAATATACATAGATATCTTTCTATGTGCCATTAACATTCCCAGGATTAATACACAACTTTTCCTTGAATCAACAAAAAATCTTATCGATAAATATATTTACAATAATGAAACAAATAAAGAAGGAATTGATGAAACAAATCAAAATACAACTCAGTTTATTTTGACTATCCAAAAGTCACTTTCTATTTCGAATATTCGAAATAATAATTCACAGATTTATTGTAACTTATCTTTCTTGTCCCAAGCATATGTATTTTACAAATTATCACAAAACCAAGAAGTTATTAACAAGTATCACTTGATATCTGTACTTCAATATCATGGCGCATCTCCTTTTATTAAGCATAGAATAAAGGACTATTTGGGTACACGAGGAATTTTTGATTTCAAACCAAGACATAAGAAATTTTCGAATTCCAGAATGAATGAATGGAAAAACTGGTTAAAGCGTCATTATCAATACAATTTATCTCAGAATAGATGGTCTAGATTAGTATCGAAAAAATGGCGAACTAGAGTCAATCATCGTCGTACGATTGAAAATAAAGATTCCAAAAAATGGGATTCATATGAAAAAGAAAAAGACCAATTCATTTATTACGAGAAAGAAAATGATTGCGCGGTGAATTCATTGCCGAGTCAAAAAGAAAAATTTAAAAAACACTACAGATATGATCTTTTATCGTGTAAATATATTAATTATGAGGATAGGAAGAGCTCATATATTTATGTATCCCCGTTAAAAGTAAATGGGGGCCGAGAGATTCCCTATAATGACAACACACCTAAACCCGAATCATGTTATGTACTGGGGGATATAGCTATTAGTGATTATCTAGAAGAAGAGTCTATTATGGATACGGGTAAAAATCCGGATAGAAAATATTTTGAGTGGAGAATTCTGCATTTTTGTCTTAGAAAAAATATCGATATTGATACCTGGACCGATATGGATACTGGGACCAATATTAATAAAAATACTAAGAATGGGATTAATGATTATGAAATAATTGATAAAAAAGATCTTTTTTATTTCACGATTCATCAAGAAATCAACCCACCCAATCAAAAAAAAAACTTTTTTGATTGGATGGGAATGAATGAAGAAATGCGATATCGTCCCATATCGAATCTGGAATCTTGGTTCTTCCCAGAATTTGTGCGACTTTATGATACATATAAAATGAAACCATGGATCATACCAATCAAATTACTTCTTTTAAATTTTCATGGAAATAAAAACATTAGTGAAAATAAAAACATTAGTGAAAATCAAAAAAAAGATCTTCGTATATCATCTAATCAAAAAGAATATCTTGAATTAGAGAACCGAAATAAAGAAAAAGAAGAAGAACAGCCGGGCCAAGGGGATATTAGATCAGATGCACGAAACCAAGAGAATCTTGAATCAGATGCACAAAAAAAAAAAAAATATGTTGAAAAGGATTACGCGGAATCAGACATTAAAAAAAGGAGAAAGAAAAGAAAATACAAGAGCAACAGAGAAGCAGAACTAGAGTTCTTCCTAAAAAGATATTTGCTTTTTCAATTGAGATGGGACGATTCTTTGAATCAAAGAATGATCAATAATATCAAGGTATATTGCCTCCTGCTTAGACTGATAAATCCAAGGGAAATTGCTATATCCTCTATTCAAAGAGGAGAAATGCGCCTGGACGTAATGTTGATTCAGAAGGATCTCACTCTTACGGAATTGATAAAAAGGGGAATATTTATTATTGAACCAGCCCGCCTGTCTATAAAACGGGATGGACAATTTATTATGTATCAAACCATAGGCATTTCATTGGTCCATAAGAGTAAACACCAAACTAATCGAGAACGTCGAGAAAAAAAATATGTTGATGAGAATTCTTTCAATGGATCTATTGCACAACATGGAAAGATGCTTATGAATGGAGATGAAAATCATTATGATTTTCTTGTTCCTGAAAATATTCTATCTCCTAGACGTCGTAGAAAATTGAGAATTTTAATGTGTTTCAATTTCAGTAATGAGAATATTGTGGATATAAATCCAGTATTTTTCAATGAGAATAACGTAAAGAACTCTGGGCAATTTTTGGATGAGGACAAGTGTCTTGATACAGATACAAATAAATTCATTCAATTCAAATTATTTCTTTGGCCCAATTATCGATTAGAAGATTTAGCTTGTATGAATCGCTATTGGTTTGATACGAATAATGGCAGTCGTTTCAGTATGTCAAGAATATATATGTATCCACGATTCAGAATTAGTTAATGGTACATTTTATATACATCATGTATCATAGCCGATATATGAAGACAGACAGGTGTACACACACGTTGTGTTACATTACATTCTGACACATGATACTGATTCAATGACGTATCAATTGGACCTAGGAATGAATCAACAGAATCTTCTTAAACCCAAATCATTCTCTTTCGTGGGTCCAGAAATGTACCATCCCTTTCTATGTATTGTATCCGAATCAAATTACAAATTAAATTGGATTTATTAATTCAATTTAAATAGAAAAAGTTATTATATGAATAAATCCAGATTATTGTGTGTACCAGATCGAAATGACTGGCATTATCATTTTATTATTATTCCTGATCGGTAAAATCCATATTTGTGGGAACGAAAGAAAAAAAAAATGAGAGAAGAATTATTCTTTTTTATGGTAAAAAATTTATTTATCTCGGTTATTCCGCAAGAAGAAAAAGAAAAAAACAAAGGGTCTGTTGAATTTCAAGTATTCAATTTCACCAATAAGATACGGAGACTTACTGCACATTTTGAATTTCACAGAAAAGACTATTTATCTCAGAGAGGTCTGCGAAAAATTCTGGGAAAACGTCAACGGCTGCTGGCTTATTTGTCAAAAAAAAATAGAGTACGTTATAAGGAATTAATTGGTCAGTTGGATATTCGGGAGCCAAAAAATCGTTAATTTGAGGATTCATTTGAATTTTTTGGTTTATTAGATCTTGAATTTTGATGAACTTTGTTTCGTTTTCAACAATTCATGGAATAATGAATCGGGGAAGAAAGCATATGACTGTACCGGCTACAAAAAAAGACCTCATGATAGTCAATATGGGCCCTCACCACCCATCAATGCATGGTGTTCTTCGACTCATTGTTACTCTAGATGGTGAAGATGTTATTGACTGTGAACCTATATTGGGTTATTTACACAGAGGAATGGAAAAAATTGCGGAAAACCGAACAATTATACAATATCTGCCGTATGTAACACGTTGGGATTATTTAGCTACTATGTTCACAGAGGCAATAACGGTAAATGCCCCCGAACAATTGGGAAATATTCAAGTACCTAAAAGAGCCAGTTATATCAGAGTTATTATGCTGGAGCTAAGTCGTATAGCTTCTCATTTGTTATGGCTTGGGCCTTTTATGGCAGATATCGGTGCACAGACTCCTTTCTTCTATATTTTCCGAGAGAGAGAATTGCTATATGATCTATTCGAAGCTGCCACAGGTATGCGAATGATGCATAATTATTTCCGTATCGGAGGAGTAGCTGCTGATCTACCTCACGGATGGATAGATAAATGTTTGGATTTCTGCGATTATTCTTTAACAGGAGTTGTTGAATATCAAAAGCTTATTACGCGGAATCCTATTTTTTTGGAACGAGTTGAAGGAGTGGGCATTATTGGTGGAGAGGAAGCAATAAATTGGGGTTTATCGGGACCAATGCTACGAGCTTCCGGAATCCAATGGGATCTTCGTAAAGTTGATCATTATGAGTGTTACGATGAATTCGATTGGGAAGTCCAATGGCAAAAAGAAGGAGACTCATTAGCTCGTTATTTAGTACGAATCAGTGAAATGACGGAATCTATAAAAATTCTTCAACAGGCTCTGGAAGGAATTCCGGGGGGACCCTATGAGAATTTAGAAGTACGACGCTTTGATAGAGCAAAGGATTCTGAATGGAACGATTTTGAATACCGATTCATTAGTAAAAAACCTTCTCCCACCTTTGAATTGTTAAAACAAGAACTTTATGTGAGAGTAGAAGCCCCAAAAGGAGAATTAGGAATTTTTCTGATAGGAGATAATAGTGTTTTTCCCTGGAGATGGAAAATTCGTCCACCGGGTTTCATAAATTTGCAAATTATTCCTCAGCTAGTTAAAAGAATGAAATTGGCTGATATCATGACGATACTAGGTAGTATAGATATCATTATGGGAGAAGTTGATCGTTGAAATGATAATTGATACGACAGAAGTACAAGCTATCAATTCTTTTTCCAGATCGGAATCTTTAAAAGAAGGCTATGGCCTTATAGGGACGCTTGTCCCTATTTTTACTCCCGTATCGGGGATCACAATAGGGGTACTCGTGATTGTGTGGTTAGAAAGAGAAATATCCGCAGGGATACAACAACGTATTGGGCCTGAATATGCTGGTCCCTTGGGAATTCTTCAAGCTCTAGCGGATGGGACAAAACTGCTTTTCAAAGAGGATCTTCTCCCATCTAGAGGAGATATTCGTTTATTCAGTATCGGGCCATCCATAGCGGTCATATCAATTCTACTAAGTTATTCAGTAATTCCTTTTGGCTATCGCCTTGTTCTAGCCGATCTCGGTATAGGTGTTTTTTTGTGGATCGCCATTTCCAGTATTGCTCCTATTGGACTTCTTATGTCAGGATATGGATCGAATAATAAATATTTCAGGTGGTCTACGAGCTGCTGCTCAATCTATTAGTTATGAAATACCATTAACTCCATGTGTGTTATCAATATCTCTACGTGTGATTCGTTGCAACATTAACTTTTATTTCTTTCCTTTATTTCTAGGAAAGAGGTTGAATGTATTGAATAGATATCTTGATTTTTTTATTCACCATTTAGGTTGATGAACTAAACGAGATGGTTATATGAGTGAAACAAAACAGCTTATGAATTCGCAGTAAGAAGATTGATTCTCATTCCCTATGTACGAGAGGAAAGTGTAAGTAAAGATAAGCGGTGGAAACTGTTTACCCCAAGATTGGTTGATTAGTCATCATGACTTGAAGCGGGTGCAAAAGATCAACTGTATGGAGTTTCTACAATTGTTATTGTATGCATTATCATATCGGGAATCAATCAAAAATGAGTGGACGGTTAGGAACACCAAGGTACACAAAGGATTCGTCATGGAAATAATGTAAGGTATCAAAAACCAAAGGGATATTTTTGCATAAAAGGAATCATAATGAGGGCTTTAAGTTGGTAGAAATGATCAAGCAGTACTTCCCCATGATTCCGATCCAGAGTATGCTCCTATCCACTGATTAAAGAAATGACTATCGGGAACGAAGTAATCCTTTATTTTTTTTTTGAGAATCCCCTCTTCTGCGAAAGAAGAACAGGAACGAAAGAAATGGAATGCAATAGGAAAAATAAATAGTAATAGATCTTTCTTTATTCTTTCTTTCCTCCATCCCATCCGTATTAATACAGATAGGCTTCTTATCATGATTCATGAAATGAACTAATGTAGAGTGTCTAATTCTTTTTCGTAATCGAAAGATATGGGTAGAAATATCTATTGATACAACGAGTATTTTATTGAAAGATTAAGCTATTACTGAACAAAGATAAATTGTAATATTAATTATAAAATAAATTATGAGAGCAATTCGGAAGCACTTTGAATTTGTTATTATAGCAGACAGAATTCCATTGGTCTAATTAGGGACTCCCTGATGCATCTTTACTCTATTCACTCTCAAAAAATGCCGAGGTAATACTGAATCAGTCCTTAGATTTATTTGTGGCCATCGAGGAGCCGTATGAAGCTGAGGTCTCATGTACGGTTCTGAAATAGCGATGGGAACAGTGATGTTATCATCGACTATGATTATCTAACAGTTCAAGTACAATTGATATAGTTGAGGCACAGTCAAAATATGGGTTTTGGGGATGGAATCTGTGGCGTCAACCCATAGGGTTTATAGTTTTTATAATTTCTTCCCTAGCAGAATGTGAGAGATTACCTTTTGATTTACCAGAAGCAGAAGAAGAATTAGTAGCGGGTTATCAAACCGAATATTCAGGTATCAAATTTGGTTTATTTTACGTTGCTTCTTACCTAAATCTACTAGTTTCTTCATTATTTGTAACAGTTCTTTACTTGGGCGGGTGGAATCTCTCTATTCCGTACATATTCATTCCTGAACTTTTCGGAATAAATAAAACGGGGGGAGTATTTGGAACAACGATTGGTATCCTTATTACATTAGCTAAAGCTTATTTGTTCCTGTTCATTCCTATCACAACAAGATGGACTTTACCTAGGATGAGAATGGACCAACTATTAAATCTTGGATGGAAATTTCTTTTACCCATTTCTCTGGGTAATCTATTATTGACAACTTCTTCCCAACTCCTTTCACTGTAACAGTATATGATACTCTAGATTCATAACCTCCCTTAAGCAAGAGAAAGAAATATCAAATTATTCATGGATAGCCACGATATGTTCCCTATGATGACTGGGTTCATGAATTATGGTCAACAAACAGTACGAGCTGCAAGGTACATTGGTCAAAGTTTCATGATTACCTTATCCCACGCGAATCGTTTACCTATAACTATTCAATATCCTTATGAAAAATCGATCACATCAGAGCGTTTCCGTGGTCGAATCCACTTTGAATTTGATAAATGCATTGCTTGTGAAGTATGTGTTCGTGTATGTCCCATAGATCTACCCGTTGTTGATTGGAGATTGGAAACAGATATTAGAAAGAAACGGTTGCTTAATTATAGTATTGATTTTGGAATCTGTATATTTTGTGGTAACTGCGTCGAGTATTGTCCAACAAACTGTCTATCAATGACTGAAGAATATGAACTTTCCACTTATGATCGTCACGAATTGAATTATAATCAAATTGCTTTGGGTCGGTTACCAATGTCAGTAATTGGGGATTACACAATTCGAACAATTATGAATTCGACTCAAATTAAAATAACCACAGATAAACCCCTTGATTCAATAACGATTACCAATGACTAAGATTCATTTTTGATCTAAAGGAGTGAAGCTTCTTTCATTTTGGTTGGTCAGTAACTACAAATCATAACTATTGATTGGTGAGAATCGCGGCTTGATTTGGATTTAGAATATATGAATATAGTCATGATGATTTCGGAATATCAAACTCCGAACTACTCTTTCGGATACAGAAGTGGAATTAGTCCAATAACTGTATCTACCTCAATCCAGACCCCATTACGATTCAATTAGAAACGTATCATATACAAGAAAAAAACAAGGTAACCTCTTTTTTCCTGGCTGGGTCAGTAAGGTCATGAAATATTTCAACTTTTTTTTATCTCTTATTTTATACATAATGGATTTACCTGGGCCAATACATGATATTCTTTTAGTATTTTTGGGATCAGGTCTTATACTAGGGGGTCTAGGAGTGGTATTACTTACCAATCCCATTTTTTCTGCCTTTTCATTGGGATTGGTTCTTGTTTGTATATCCTTATTCCATATTCTATCTAACTCCTATTTTGTAGCTGCTGCACAGCTCCTTATTTACGTGGGAGCTGTAAATGTCTTAATCATATTTGCTGTGATGTTCATGAATGGTTCAGAATATTACAATGATTTCTATCTTTGGACCGTTGGAGATGGGGTCACTTCACTGGTTTGTACAAGTATTCTTTTTTCACTAATTACTACTATTTCAGATACGTCATGGTATGGGATTATTTGGACTACAGGATCAAACCAGATTATAGAGCAGGACCTGATAAGTAATGTTCAACAAATTGGGATTCATTTATCAACAGATTTTTATCTTCCATTTGAACTCATTTCTATAATTCTTTTAGTTGCCTTGATAGGTGCAATTGCTATGGCTCGTCAGTAATAAATACTTAGAATTAGAAATGAATTAGAAATCCAAAATAAAATTAAAATAAATTTAAAATAAAAATAAATAAGGCCTTGTTCTGTCTTCTTGTATTGTTATTACATCCATTTTGCTTCAATTCAATTTATATATTTATTGTTCATATATTAAATTAAAAAGGGTTTTGTTTTAGTTCGATCCATTACCAATACCTTCCTTTGTTCCGTACTTGTTTTATATTCGAGTCAATCAGTGAAATTGTTGTTCATATTGAAATGAATCGAGATTGATGAGGAGTTGGTCAATGATGCTCGAGCATGTACTTATTTTGAGTGCCTATTTATTTTCTATTGGTATTTATGGATTGATCACAAGTCGAAATATGGTTAGAGCACTTATGTGTCTTGAGCTTATACTGAATGCGGTTAATATGAATCTCGTAACGTTTTCTGATTTATTTGATAGTCGACAATTAAAAGGAGACATTTTCTCGATCTTTGTTATAGCTATTGCAGCCGCTGAAGCAGCTATTGGGCCAGCTATTGTTTCGTCGATCCATCGTAACAGAAAATCAACTCGTATCAATCAATCGAACTTGTTGAATAAATAGTCATAATGATATAAAAAAAGACAGATATATATAATATTATATTCACCAATTAAAATTAGCATATATGACTCGTATGACCATGTTTGCTGAAACGTAAGAAATCAAAGTATCTTGGTCCTCTTTCCTAAACAGATCCAGAGGTAAATTGATTCTAAAAAAAAATCAATTCTGGTAAACTACTGATTCATCTGGTATCTACAATATATGATTCATTTACTACCGATTTTACCAGATCGAAAATTGATAACGTTCAAAAAATTGATAGACACAATGTCACATTCAGTAAAGATTTATGATACATGTATAGGATGTACTCAATGTGTACGAGCCTGCCCCACAGATGTATTGGAAATGATACCTTGGGACGGATGTAAAGCTAAGCAAATTGCTCCTGCTCCAAGAACAGAAGACTGTGTAGGTTGTAAGAGATGTGAATCCGCTTGTCCAACAGATTTCTTGAGTGTCCGGGTTTATTTATGGCATGAGACAACTCGCAGCATGGGTCTAGCTTATTGATACGTTCCGTAAAACTCTACTTGAATCCATTTGATTCTTCTTTACCGACAAAAACCCGTACTCGAGAAAATATATTATTTCGAGCGCGGGTTTTTATGGTCAAAGTCTATCTTGTCTTTACCACGAGTTATTTTCCTTGGTTAACAATAATTGTTGTTTTTCCAATATCCGCGGGTTCATCAATTTTCTTTCTCCCTCATAGAGGAAATAAGGTGGTGAGATGGTATACTATATGCATCTGCTTGTTAGAACTCCTTCTAACGACCTATGCATTCTGTTATCATTTCCAATTGGACGATCCATTAATCCAATTGGAGGAGGATTATAAATGGATAAATATTTTGTATTTTCACTGGAGACTCGGGATCGATGGACTTTCCATCGGACCCATTTTACTGACGGGATTCATCACTACTTTAGCTACTTTAGCGGCTTGGCCAGTTACTAGAGATTCGCGATTGTTCCATTTCCTGATGTTAGCAATGTACAGCGGTCAAATAGGATCATTTTCTTCTCGAGACCTTTTACTTTTTTTCATCATGTGGGAGTTAGAATTAATTCCTGTTTACCTACTTTTATCCATGTGGGGAGGTAAGAAACGTCTGTACTCAGCTACAAAGTTCATTTTGTACACTGCGGGGGGTTCCATTTTTCTCTTAATGGGAGTTCCAGGTATGGGTTTATATGGTTCCAATGAACCAACATTAAATTTTGAAACATCAGCTAATCGATCGTATCCCGCGGCATTGGAAATAATATTCTATTTTGGCTTCTTTATTGCTTATGCTGTCAAATCACCGATTATACCCCTACATACATGGTTACCAGATACCCATGGAGAAGCACATTACAGTACATGTATGCTTCTAGCTGGAATTTTATTAAAAATGGGAGCATATGGATTGGTTCGGATCAATATGGAATTATTACCCCATGCTCATTCTATATTTTCTCCCTGGTTGATGATAGTCGGAACGATTCAAATAATCTATGCAGCTTCAACTTCTCCCGGTCAACGCAATTTAAAAAAGCGAATAGCCTATTCCTCCGTATCTCATATGGGTTTCACAATTATCGGAATTGCTTCCATAACTGATATGGGACTCAATGGAGCCATTTTACAAATCATTTCTCATGGATTTATTGGTGCTGCACTCTTTTTCTTGGCAGGAACGAGTTACGATAGAATACGTCTTGTTTATCTCGATGAAATGGGAGGAATAGCTACCCCAATGCCAAAAATATTTACCATGTTAAGTAGCTTCTCGATGGCTTCGCTTGCACTGCCAGGAATGAGTGGTTTTGTTGCAGAATTGGTAGTCTTTTTTGGAATAATTACCAGCCCAAAATACCTTTTAATGCCAAAAATACTAATTACTTTTGTAATGGCAATTGGAATGATATTAACTCCTATTTATTCATTATCTATGTTACGCCAGATGTTCTATGGATACAAACTATTCAATGTTACAAACTCCTACTTTGTGGATTCTGGACCGCGAGAACTATTTGTTTCGATCTGTATCTTTCTACCCGTAATAGGTATCGGTATTTATCCCGATTTCGTTCTCGTCACTATCAGTTGAGAAGGTAGAAGCTATTCTATCTAATTACTTTCATAAATAGTTTTCATAAATAAGAAATAAAGTCAAATAATCCTGTGATTTACAAATCGGTCGCTGTACACTGAAAAAAAAAAAATGAAGTGAATTGGAATTGTAATCAGATACATCTGGAGTTTTTGAGAACCATTTGAATTACTACTTGATTCAAATGGTTCTCAAAAACTCACACTAATTTTCGTTATATATTGGAGATTGATGTTCCCATGTATTCTTCAAGTCCCTTCTTCAATTCGCTGTTAATGTGAATGAACCATAACTATGTAGTCCTATTCCTAATAGATTGACCCCAAAATAGCATATCCAAATTATAAGAAATCCGATAGAAGCTACAATTGCCGAATTAACACCTTGCAAACTTTGATTTGTTCTAGTATGTAAATAAATCGCGAATATGGTCCAAGTAATAAATGCCCAAGTTTCCTTGGGGTCCCAATTCCAATAAGACCCCCATGCCTCATTAGCCCATACTGCTCCCGAAAGAATACCTATGGTTGAAAAGATAAACCCTAGACTAATGACACGATAACTCCAATGATCCAATCGCCGAGTCAATCGATACCTGTGATAATTTCTAAATGAAGGAAAAGAAGTGTTTTGTAAAACACTTCTTTTCTCATTCAAGTATTGGATCTCACCAAAGGAAAATGTCCCAATTAATAAATGATTGGTTTTAACAACAATATCTGTGTTTTTTCGAAATGTGATGACTAGAAAAGCTACTGATAATAACGCTCCACATAAAAGAGCTGCATAGCTCAATAACATCATACTTACGTGCATCATTAACCACTGGGATTGTAGGGCGGGTACTAATATTGCGGATTGATGCATTTCAGTTAAAAGACCTGAAGTGGCAAAGCCTTGGGTAAAAATAGCACTTGGCCCAGTTATTGCGCTTAAATTATTTTTATGGTTCCCCACTTTAGGAACCATATGAATAATGGAGAAACTCCATGAAAGGAACATTAATGATTCATATAAATCACTTAACGGGAAATGTCTCAAATAAATCCAACGAGTTATTAATAATCCTGTTATACAGAAAAAAGTAGCTATAATGCCTTTTTCTGATGAATCACATATTCCTACGATTTGATGGACTAATAAATCCATCAAATGAATCGTAATAACAATTGAAATGATCGAAAAAGATATGTGAGTTAATATATGTTCTAAAGTCGCAAATATCATAAAAAATTATTTTGTAAAAAAAAAAAGGGGGGGTGTGTGTTCCTCAATTATGGAATGGAAATAAGGAAAGGAATTGAATTCCTTATAAGATAGGATTTATCTTGCCCCTTTTAGGGGATGCCGCCACTCGGATTCGAACCGAGATGCTCTAGCACTGCTTCCTAAGAGCAGCGTGTCTACCGATTTCACCATGGCGGCTTGATCGAAATAATAATAGCCCATACTATGTTCAATCGTCGAGATTGATGGATTCAATCCAATCGATCTTAGGAAAGATTAGAATCGATGAATCAAAAAACTCGTTCAAATAAATATTTGAACGTTCAATAATACTTAACTTAGTATAGTGGTATGGTGTCAGTTTTAACAATCATTTTCACGGAGTATAAGTCCCCCTGGACCAGTTGGAACTAGAGGGTTATGTCCTCAGTCGAGGTATACAACTAAAAATTGTCCTTTTTTTTCTATCTCATTTTTTTTTTTATGATTCATTTCTCATTTATCTCATTTCATGGATCCGACATAAAAATGAGATTTTTGTTATTGTGAAAGCGAATTGATGGGGAAAGTTACAATCCCCATCTCGCAAATTATAAAAATCTAATAGAATACCATTCTAGAATACTATAAGGAATGAAAAGTGAAACCTTTATCTTCTATCTAATGACTTCTTTTTTTTTTTTTCAAACAAAACAAAACGGAAATCAATCGTTTTTAGAACTCAATTAGACAGGCGAATTATTATTCTACATACCACAACATCCAGTTCTATCTCATATTGATGAGTTCCAAAATTCGTTAATGTAAAATGTAAATTATTCATCTTCTAAATCATCCAATTCATCGAGTCATGTCGATTCATTCAGATTATTCCGCGGCTTTATTACTTGTTTGTTGCACAAAAAAACTTTTTGAATGCCCGGTAGAAATAGATTTAGCTAAGGATAAAGCTTTTATCGCGGCCCAATATCCCTTTCTCTTCCAAATATTTTTGCGAATACGCTTTTTTGACATAGAAGTACGTTTCTTTGGAACTGCCATTTTAAAAGAAAGAGGTTTCTCATTTTTATAGTTGGATGTGAAAGACATGTATTGTATTGTTCAAAATAAATCGTTCTTTCTATCCATTATCTATATCTATTCCATAGTGGATACTTCCTTCATAACATAAAAAATACAGATATGTGCGCATCACATATAGTATAACTAGGGATGAAAAAAAAAAAAGGGTTCCAATTTATATCTCAGTCTATTTATATATCGTCATGTTACATTTAATAAATCAAATCAAAAAACTTAAGAACCCATACATTTTACCCTTACCTAATTTAAGAAAACAATAATATAAAATTTTTTCGATTAATTGATCAAACTCGAGAATGGAGTACCCATAATTTAAATTCAAATGAGATCATGTAGTTAATCTCTTAAACGATACATTACTTGATAAAGGTCATTTTAGTAATTTATTATTTCAGCTCTATGCGAAATGACGAGTATCGTAGGATTTTCCATAAAATATGTTTGTTTTATTTGACTAGAAGCCAATCAATCAGTTCCAGAATGAATTAGTCAATGACTCCAAATAAACTAACTAAAATAACTAGGTGTTATTTTATTAGGTCGAGTTATTGGTGGATCCTATAATTCATATCAGAATCAAGTACTATTTTGGTGTAATTCTTTTTCCTTATTACTATATGGATATAAATCACCGTAATAGTGGAATGATTGAAAATCTCATATTCTGTATCTCAATAAATATCTTAGTTAATCACTAGGTAGTCATTTTTAAGCAGTAACTTGGTTATTTGAACAATTGTAACTTCTTGATTTGAATTTTTCAAATATCTGGGAAAGAATCAGAATAATGAAGAATTCAAAATAATATTTGAGTTTTTATATCTTGATTTTTTTATTTATTTGATTATTGCTCTTTACAAAAAAGATAAGAGCTGGTGAATCGGAAAAATTAATAAGAATAAAAAAAAAAAGTTTGATTTGATTATGCAACCCATATATCAATATGCATGGATCATACCTTTCGTTCCACTTCCAGTTACTATGTCAATAGGATTGGGACTTCTGCTTGTTCCGACCGCAACAAAAAATCTTCGTCGTATGTGGGCTTTTCCCAGTGTTTCATTGCTAAGTATAGTTATGGTTTTTTCGGCCGATCTGTCTGTTCAACAAATAGATGGCAGTTCCATCTATCAATATCTATGGTCTTGGACCATCAATAATGATTTTTCCTTAGAGTTCGGACACTTGATCGACCCACTTACTTCTATTATGTCAATACTAATCACTACTGTCGGAATCATGGTTCTTATTTATAGTGACAAGTATATGTCTCATGATCAAGGATATTTGAGATTTTTTGCTTATATGAGTTTTTCCAATACTTCCATGTTGGGATTAGTTACTAGTTCCAATTTGATACAAATTTATATTTTTTGGGAACTCGTGGGAATGTGTTCGTATCTATTAATAGGTTTTTGGTTCACACGACCAATCGCAGCAAATGCCTGTCAAAAAGCATTTGTAACTAATCGTGTAGGGGATTTTGGTTTATTATTAGGAATCTTAGGTCTTTATTGGATAACAGGTAGTTTCGAATTTCGGGATTTGTTCGAAATCTTCAATAACTTGATGCATAATAATGGAGTTAATTCTTTATTTGCTACTCTGTGTGCTTCCCTATTATTCGCTGGTGCAATTGCTAAATCTGCGCAATTTCCCCTTCATGTATGGTTACCTGATGCCATGGAGGGACCCACCCCTATTTCGGCTCTTATACATGCTGCTACTATGGTAGCAGCGGGAATTTTTCTTGTCGCTCGACTTATGCCTCTTTTCACAGTTATACCTTACATAATGAATCTCATTTCTTTGATAGGTATAATAACGGTACTATTAGGAGCTACTTTGGCTCTTGCTCAAAGAGACATTAAGAGAAGCTTAGCTTATTCAACAATGTCTCAATTGGGTTATATTATGTTAGCTCCAGGGATGGGTTCTTATCGAGCTGCTTTATTCCATTTAATTTCTCATGCCTATTCGAAAGCATTATTGTTTTTGGGCACCGGATCCATTATTCATTCAATGGAACCCATTGTTGGATATTCTCCAGATAAGAGTCAGAACATGGTTCTTATGGGTGGTTTAAGAAAATATGTACCAATTACCAAAATGACTTTTTTATTAGGTACACTTTCTCTTTGTGGTATTCCACCTCTTGCTTGTTTTTGGTCCAAAGATGAAATTCTTAATGATAGTTGGTTGTATTCACACGATTTTCGCGATAATAGCTTGTGCTACGGCGGGATTAACTGCATTTTATATGTTTCGGACATATTTACTTACTTTTGAGGGGTATTTATATGCGCATTTTCAAAATTACAGTGGCACTCAAAATAGCTCGTTTTATTCAATATCTATATGGGGAAAAGAAGAATCAAAACTGGTTAACAGAAATTTGCTTTTATCAAAAATAAATAAGAATGAAAAGGTTTCTTTTTTTTCGAAGACGACATATAAAATTGATGGGAATGTACGAAATCTAATGCGATCCTCTAGTACTCATTTTGACAATAAAGATACTTCCATGTATCCTCATGAATCAGATAATACAATGCTATTGCCTCTACTTGTGTTGGTCCTATTTACTTTGTTCGTTGGATTCGTAGGAATTCCTTTCGATCAAGGAGTAATGGGTTTGGATATATTATCCAAATGGTTAACCCCATCAATAAACCTTTTACATCAAAATTCGAACTATTCGGTGAATTGGTATGAATTTGCGACAAATGCATTTTTTTCAGTCAGTATAGCCTATTTCGGAATATTCATAGCGTCT